>NC_091446.1:56615837-56798998 GCF_964237555.1 Oryctolagus cuniculus | reverse complement strand
AGTGAAAGGATGGAAAAAATATTTCATGCTAACAAAAAAAAGAGCTGGTGTAGCCATCTTAATATCACACAAAATAGACTTTAACATAAAAACTATTAAAAAAGACAAATTAGGGCAGTATATAATAAATAAGGGATAAATTCAACAGGAAGACGTGACTATAATAAACATATATTCACTCAGTTTACAGGGTGCATGCCTATTTAAAAGAAATGTTAATGGATCTAAAGAGAGACATAGACTCTAATACAATAATATTGAGGGAGTTCAATACCCCACTTTCAGCAATGGGCAGATCAACCAGACAAGAAAATCAGCAACAAAACAACAGAGTTAATTGGCAGTATAGACCAAATGGACCTAACAGATATATACAGAACTTTTCATCCTACAGTTGCAGAATACACATTCTTCTCACTAGTGCATGCAACTTTCTCAAGGATAGATCACATGCTAGGCCATAAGTAAGCAAATTCAAAAAATCAAATTCATAACATACATCTTCTGTGACCACAGTGGAATGAAGCTGGAAATCAACAACTTAAGAATCTCTAGAACATATCCAAACACATGGAGACTGAACAACATACTCCTGAATAAACAGTGGGTTATACAAGATACCAAAACATTTCTGAAAACTAATGAAGATGACAATACAACATATCAAAATTTATGTGAAACAGCAAAATCAGTGTTGAGAAAAGTTTCTAACAATTGGTGTCTACATCCAGAAATTGGAAAGGCATCAAATAAGTGAGCTATCAATTCATCTCAAGGACATAGAAAAGTAACAGCAAACCAAACCCGAAATTAGTAGGAGAAAAGAAATACTTAAAATAAGAAAATAAACAAAAGTGAAACAAAACAAAAATAAATACAAAAGATCAGCAAAAGGAAGAGCTGGTTTTTGAAAAATTAAACAAAATGGACACAACATTGGCCCAACTAACAAAAAAAAAGAGGGAAAGGTACCAAATCAATAAAATTGGAGATGAAAAAGGAAATATAACAGATACCACAGAAATAAAAATTATCATCAGAAATCACTACAAAGAGCTGAATGCCAACAAATCAGGAAAAGAAGAAATGGACAGATTCTAGAACACAACCAAACTACCAAAATTGAGTCATACAATCATAAACAGACCAACAACCAAGATAGAAATTCAATCAGTAATAAAGACCTCCCAACAAAGAATAGCCCAGACCAGATTACTTCACTGCTGAATGGTACCAGACATTTAAAGAACTAACTCTAATTATTCTTAAGCTATTCAAAGCAATTAAAAGGGAGGGACTCCTCCCAAACTCCTTTCATTAAGCCAGTGTCACCTTAATTTCTAAACCTGAAAAATATACATTAGAGAAAGAGAACTCAGCCTAATTTCCCTGATGAACATAGACACAAAAATCCTTAACAAAATACCAGCCAATCGAAGCGAACAACACATCAGAAAGATAATTCATCCAGACCCAGTGGGATTTATCCCTGGTATACAGGGATGGTTCAACATTTGCAAACCAATCACTGTGATACATCACATAAACTGAAGAACAAAAACCATACGATTTGTGCAATAGATGTAGAGAAAGCATTTGATAAAATACAACATCCTTTCATGATGAAAACTTTAAGCAAATTGGGTATAGAAGAAATATTCCTCAAATACAATCAAGGCAATTTATGACAAACTTCCAACTAGCATCCTATTGAATGGGGAAAAGTTGGAAGCATTCCTACTGAGGCCCAGAACCAAACAAGGATGCCCACTCTCACCACTGCTATTCAATATAGTCCTGGAAGGTTTAGCCAGAGCCATTAGAAAAAAAAAGAAAGAAATCAAAGGGATATGAACTGGAAAAGAGGAAGGAAAAATTTCCTACATGCAGATGACATGATTCTCTATGTAGGATAACCAAAATACTCCATTAAATGACTACTAGAATGCATGAGTTTGGTAAAGTTGCATGTTATAAAATCAACACACAAAAATCAATATCAATAGCCTTTGTATACACAGACAATGCCACTGCTGAGAAACAACTTCTAAAATCAAGCCCATTCACAAAAGCTACAAAAAAATTAAATACCTTGGAATTAATTTAAACAAGGACATCTAAAGTCTCTACAATGAGAATTATAAAAGAATATAGAAAAATATAGAGGAAGCCACAAAAAATCCTCCACGATCATGAATTGGAAGAATCAATATCATCAAAATGTCCATACTACCAAAAGCTATTTACATATTCAATGTAATTCAAATCAAAATATCAAGCACATTCTTCTCTGATATAGAAAAAATTAGGCTGAAATTCAAAAAACATTGGGGAAACCCTGCAAGACATTGGCATAAGCAAAGAGTTCTTGCAAAAGACCCCAGAAGCATAGGTAATCAAATCCAAAATTGATAAATGGGATTATATCAAATTGAGAAGCTTCCACACTGCAAAGGAAACATTTAGCAAGTGAAAAAGAAACCAACAGAATGGGAGAAATTATCTGTAAACTATGCAACTGATAAAGGATTAATATCCAGAATCTATACAGAGCTCAAGAAACTCAAAAAACAACAAAACAAAAAAAACCCAGTTAAGAAATGGGCAAAGGACTTAAACAGGCATTTTTCATAAGAGGAAACCCAAACAGCAATAGACACATGAAAAAATGCTCAGGATCACTAGCCATCAGGGAAATGCAAATCAAAACCACAAGGAGGTTTCATCTCATTCCCATTAGAATAGCTTTCAGATAGAAATCAACAAACAATAAATACTGGTAAGGATGTGGGGAAAAGGTACCCTAATCCACTGTTGGTGGGAATGTAAACTGGTGCAGCCACTGTGGAAGACTGTATGTAGATACCTCAAAAATCTGAATATAGAACTGCCATATGACTCAGCCATCCCATTCCTGGGGATTTACCCAAGGGACATGAAATCAACATATGAAAGAGTTATCTGTACCTCCACGTTTATTGCAGCTCAATCCACAATAGCTAAGATGCAGAATCAACCTAGATGTCCATCAACTGAAGACTGGATAAAGAAATTATGGGATATATATACCATGGAATACTATATGGCAGTAAAAAGAAATGAAATCAAGTCATTTGCAACAAAATGGATACAAGTGAAAAACATATACTTAGTGAAATAAGCCAGTCCCAAAAGGATAAATACCATATGGATCCCTGATCTGTGGTAACTGAAAGGTAATCTATTGATGTGAAATTGACACTTTGAGATGTGATGAATTTGAATATCCCTAACTCTACTGTTGAGCAACAGTCTTTTTTTCATACTATTGTTAAATTATTAACTTAGTACAGAGTTAGTCTTATTGTGTATAAAGTTAATTGAACATAGATCATAGTAAAAAATAAGAATAGGAATAGGAGAGGGAAGAGGAAGAAGGGTAGGCAGGTGGGCAGGCTGGGAAGAATCACTATGTTCCTAAATTTCTATTTATGAAACACAATAAGTTTATATACATTAAAGAAAAGTTTTCTCTTAAAAAAAAATTGTAAAAATCTTCATGGGTGCTCCAGATGTAGCCTGGATTGAGAATCACTGGTAGTTAATTAATGAATTAAAGACAAAGTAATGGGGCCGGCGCCGCGGCTCACTAGGCTAATCCTCCGCCTAGCGGCGCCGGCACACCGGGTTCTAGTCCCGGTCAGGGCGCCGGATTCTGTCCCGGTTGCCCCTCTTCCAGGCCAGCCCTCTGCTGTAGCCAGGGAGTGCAGTGGAGGATGGCCCAGGTGCTTGGGCCCTGCACCCTGTGGGAGACCAGGAAAAGCACCTTGCTCCTGGCTCCTGCCATCGGATCAGCGCGGTGCGCCGGCCGCAGCGCGCCGGCCGCGGCGGCCATTGGAGGGTGAACCAACGGCAAAGGAAGACCTTTCTCTCTGTCTCTCTCTCTCACTGTCCACTCTGCCTGTCAAAAAAAAAAAAAAAAAAAAAAAAAGACAAAGTAATGGGGAAAAGGAAATAAAATTTTGTATTAAAAATAAGATATGTTCAAAGAACTATATGAACTTCTGGTAGTCTGATTCCTGTTAAAGTAGGCACATTTTTCCAACTGTGTTTTTCAGTCACGTTCTTTCCATAGAGGTAGGATGTGCATCTTCATGTGCTGGCCTTCACTCTGTTATAAGGAAACTAGTAAGCAGAAAGGAAACCTTCAGTACAATATTAAGTAACAATGGACCACAGATCAAGAGATTTAAAGACTGTTCGGGAAAGTGCAGTCTTGGAATTAAATGGCAAGGTAGAAACGTATATATGAGAATCAAAGAATTGAAAGGAAAAGATATCAAAGTGAAGATTGGAAAAAAATGATGCTGCTGTGATTAAAATCCATTAAAGAAAGAGATAACGGACTGAGCAGCTGCAGAACAGACAATTGTGGAGATCTGAGGAGTGAAGCTGTGAAACAGTGACGGCTGGAAACCATTGGCTGGGACTTATTCAGAATTGAAGAATAACATAGCATTTAAAAATCTGGATTATCTAGTAATTTGTGAAAAATGTTCAGTTGCACTGGTTGCTAATATTATTAATATCCACTTTGTTGAAAAACGATCAAAGATTCAAAGGCATTAGAACAGCCCTGTATAAAACCAGGTTTGTAATTCAGAGAATCTGCTATATTTTCTACTTTTTGAAATGCATAAGTAAAACTTTACAAAGTCTAAACTCTTCATTAAATGAATAAAGAGAAAGCAAGGTGAAAAAGTGCAAACAAGACAACTTTAGCTTACAGACCTTTTTTTGTTGTTGTTTGTTAGGAAAAAAATGTAATTTTGATTTTCTTGTGGACAAAAATTTTGTAAAAAAGCAAAATAACAAGAAGCCTCTAAATACAAGTTGTGGCCAAGTTATAATTAAGAGGCTGCATTCCCTTACCATCTGATTTAAAAGTGGCATATGCAGAACAGTGTGTACTAGGCATACAGTCTCTAACAGAATTCATGGTCAGATTAGTATTATCAGAACATCAGTAAGAAGACATGTTTGCATTCACTTACTTAATGTACTCCTCTAGCACAGTCAAAAGTCAACATGCGAATATGACACCTCTACAGGCACCTTTCCCTTTATACTTCCTTCTGCCCCTCTGCTGCCGGCCCATTGAGGAAGTCCCATACACACTGCTCAGAGGTAGTTTAACAATTCCAAGTCCAAGATGCTTCTTTTCTAGCCATTATAACAAAAAGATACGGGCAAATTTGCTAATTCTCTGGTTCTACTTTTTATCACGCAATGCCACTCCAGGATATCTATAAAGCAAAGATGCTGTAAATAATGAATATTTGTCCACAATAAACACAGGTACTTTACCAAAAATGTACATATACACCTACTGCTCTAATCTAAAAATATCTTCTAGATATTTCGATATTAGTAATGAGCCATTCCCTTCACCCTCCCCTTCCACCACCCCAGTGACTAAGCCCAGGGTGGTGACATATCCCTCCAGGTGGAGAGTTAGCAAGGGACACTCCTAGAAGATAGTCCTTCCTAAAAACTACCAAAAGGGACACTTATATAGTGATTATTTTACTACCTCTACTTTTTTTAAGATTTTATTTATTTATTTGAATGGTAGAGTTACAGACAGTGAGAGGGACAGAGAGAAAGGTCTTCCTTCCGTTGGTTCACTCCCCAAATGGCCACTGCGGCCAGTGCTGCACCAATCTGAAGCCAGGAGCCAGGTGCTTCTCCCTGGTCTCCCATGCAGGTGCAGAGGCCCAAGCACTTGGGCCATCTTCTACTGCTTTCCCAGGCCAGAGCAGAGAGCTGGCCTGGAAGAGGGGCAACCGGGACAGAATCCGGCGCCCCGACCGGGACTAGAACCTGGTGTGCCGCAAGGCGGAGGATTAGCCTAGTGAGCCGCGGCGCCGGCGCGGCTGGGGAGGAGCCCCGGAAAGGCTCTGCGGGGTTGGGACGGGACACGGCGCTGCTGGCGGGGTCTGGGCTCCGAGGGGCGACCGCTGTCCTCAAATCGCCGAGGTGGGGCGCGGGACGATGCGCCGCTGCTTCCAGGCCTGGGCCAGGGCGGAGGAGCAGCCGCTGTGAGGGCCGCGGGTGTCTGCTGGGCAGAGGCCGCAGTCGGTCCCGGAGCCCCGCCGCCTACCCGCAGGCCCAGGGCCGAAGGGACCCGAGGGCCCTGGGGAGTAAACCGCGTCGTGCCTCTCACCAGCTCTCTGCCGAAGTACCACAGACTGTTCAGGAGGCTTAAATCCCTCAGCATAGGCAAAGCACTGAACATTGAAATATCTCAAGAAAAATTCATCTTTCCCTTCCTTCCTTCTTTCCTTCCTCCCTCCTTCCCTCTTCCCTTTTTTCCCATTGCTGTCTAAAAAGTCCTAAATATCAGGTAAGGATACTTTCCAAAATAGGTGATGGATGTTTCCAAGATAAATGTTCACCAAGTACAGTAAGGCTTTCAATGTTAATGTGCCTCAGATACTGTGACAAGAAAATAACATACCAAAATATTTGTCTTTTTAAGAAATGGATTTTTAAAATAATGAGCTTTGCTACCAGCCTTAGCCGAATGTTTTCAAGTAAGTATCTGAGAGAACTAGGCGAACATTCCCAAAATCTTAGGGGTATTTTAGAGGTGACAAAGATCTGGGGTTTGATTTTCTTGACCAAAGGATATATTTTCTTACAGTCTTCTGGTCTAATGTAAGTCTAATGAGCTAGAGAATCTTGAGATTAACGATCTCTTACTAATGCTATGCCTCCAGGGTCCTGTGAAGTTACCGATAGCTTCATATACAATCCTCAACACAAGCATTATGGAAAGATTGCCATTATGAAGTGTATTGATGCTGTGATTAAAAGCAATCTTGCTTTATGTCCTATGAGGGACTTGAAATATTACAACCTAGAGACATATAAAGATGTTCTCACCCATCAGCACTAATAACATCATACATGTCTATTGAATTTTATAGCTCACAAAGGAATTTTACATACATTATCACACATCATCTCTTTGAAGTTTAGAGTATGAATGTTATCATCTGGCTTTGTAAACTTAGAACATAAGTCACAAAGAGATGAAATGGCATGGCCAAAATTTCACATGTTGTAATTAGAGACTTAAATGGAATACAGGCTTTATCTTTGTCTAAAAATATATTATTTACACTACTTATTTCCCAGCGATGCAGGGAGTGGGGGAATTAGAAAAAAGGAAAAAATGTTTTGAAAAACATATGTAAATATAAAAGAATAGAGGAGTGGGTGTTTAGCCTAGTGATTAAGAAACTCATGTCCATATTGGAGTGTGTATATTCCATTACCAGCTCTGACTCCTGATTCCAGCTTCCGGCCAGTGAGGCAACAGTGCTGGCTCAAGTAATTGAGTTCTTCCCTCCTATGTAGGAGACCTGGGTTGAATCCCTGGCTCCAGCCTTTGACCTCAGCCTGTTGTTGGCATTTGAAGAGTGAATCAGTATTTGAGAGCACTCATTCTCATTCTCATTCTCATTCTCATTCTCATTCTCATTCTCATTCTCAATCTCATTCATTCCAGCTCTCTCCTTCTCCACCCCCCCAAAATCAATAAATAAATATTTTCTTTAGCAAAGAATTGAGTTGAAAAAGAATAGAGTGGTAATAGTTTTAAAATACATTTATTTAACACTAATGAATCCTGGAATAGGCAGCTTAGCCAAATTAATTACCTTTGGCTAAGGGAGTATCATCTCTATTTCCAATTCTCCCTGATATTCAGACATCCTGAAACTCTGAAGATGGCAATCATCCTTTGAGCCTAAATTGCCCATTAGAACCATTGCCTTGTGTCATAGAACCTAAGTTTCCCATTCCTTCCCTCATTCTTCCTAAATAAATGTGTGGCACAATTAGAACTATCTCCAATCAATTCCACAAGAGTTAGTTTTGTTTTCATTTTCCCTCTTATTTTTAAAGTATAATATACAGTCTTTGAAGTATCTAATCTTTCTGAAGGGATCTAATAATCTACCAATAATTTTTACCCTCTACATGACAGTTAGAGGACTGCTTTATATCCCCCATAATCAGCTGACAATTGATAAGAGACAGGGCTACTTAGAGTTCAAAACAAACAAGAGAAAAGGGAAAAAAAGTATTGAACATCATTATCATTTTTGACAAAAATAATAGGCATCAATAGATTTGAAAATAGAGAACTTTTTCATTAAAAATGTCCTTTAAATGATGGTGAGAGAGAGGGGGTAGGTTGTAGGTGTGTGTATATTAAAGAAGAAAATCATCACTTAAAATTGAAAAATTAAAATAGCACTTAAAAGCGAGAGTAAAAAGTCCTTGTTTCTGGTACATAAAAATTTTATATTCAAAATATTATGTATTCATTGACTTTTCCTATCATCGCTATTCCCTTGTCTGTTCTTCACCTTTTAAAAACAGGACATGACAGAAGCAATGGCTGTATTAGTAAGAGAAATCCAGAGAGGAAACAATCTTGTTTATTTTTATGTTACCAGGGTTCTTTCCTTATGTGCACATCATTGGAACGACCATCTGTGCTGGGGAGAGATAGCTTAGGGAAAGTGATGAGAGACCATTGATGAGGAAAGGCAACAATCCCAAAGGGGAAGCTAAATCACCCAGCTGTCAGGGCGTTAGATGCTGAAAATGTCATTTTAAGAAATAACCTAGCCTTTCTGTTCAATTTCAAAGGTGCACCTTTGCTTAGTGTCCTTGCCTGCATTGTTATGCAGGAGGGAGGGCCTGGCACTGTATCAGTGACATCACACCTGACTCTGAACCCAGTTTTTCAAAAACCCAAGGGGATTTAATTCACAGGACAAATGGATCCCTCTTTTTGACAGTCTAGTTCACCTGAGTGCCTCTGGTCATTTCTGCACTCTCTAGTTAGCTTTCTCAATTTTAATAGTTTTATTGTTAAATAATGTCCCTGAAAGAGATAGGAAACACAAGGACCTATTAAAGGTAAGAAATTTAAAGGGGCAAGTAATGTAGTATAATTCATAATCATGACAATTATTTTAAGTTCTGATTATATTTGTATTAATTTTACTACAAAGACATTAAAATGGAAAATTAAAACAACCTTAGGATAGCTCACAAACCACCCAATAAAGACATAAATAAATGGAGAAAATAACATTCTCTAGGTGATTTTAAAAGAAACAGTGTATGCTAATGGAGAAATTTCCATGTCAAGGGATTTGATAGATTATTTAATCTGATCTCTATCTCACACTTCCATTTTTAGTTGCAGTGTCTCATGCCAACCAACACTCCTAATTTGCTAATTTATGGCTGAGCTACATCTAGAACCCAGGCATCTGAGTCTTAAGACAGTTTCTTTTCCTTTATACCAAATAGCACTTATTAAACAAAAGTTTATTGTGAGTTTATGTACCAGTTATCAAACCGAACTAAATCAATCCAACATTTTCAATAAACTAAACATGTTTTTCTATTGTTTGCCTAGAATCAGGAAATGAAACGCCTGAAAATTTCCTTTAACACGGCAAACCTAGACCTATTTCTCTCTACATTTTTCCCAGCCAACCAAAAAACTGTGTTTTGGTCAATTAGAGTTTAGAAAAAACTTTGCATTGTATGCTCAAGTGTAATGAAGTCTGAGTTTCACCTTTAACTATAAATAGAAAACTCTAAGCCAAGATCACAAACCCTAATGGTGTTTTATTGTCTTTTCAGAAAATAGATGCAACAAACTCATTTCCTCTGAAACCTCATATACCTCTGCATGCATATAGATTTGCCAATTGGGCTATTCAGGGAACTGTTAGGCTCAAATTCCCATACAAATCAAGGAAACATAATTCTGGCCCTTGATCAAAAATGTATTCTCAGTGTGCTCATGAAATAGCAAAAACTGAACAGAAACAATTTTCCCAAGCACTGGACTTGTTATTACCTTGTTTTCGATTCTATATGTCAAATGGATCCTGGAAGGATCAGATGTAATACTGAAGACTACATTAGAAGGGGGGGGGGGGGGAGCTCTCTATTAGACTGATGATAAAAGTAACTGAGCAAAAGCCTCTTTTCAAAACTTCGCTAATTTTCTAGTATGGCTTCCTGCCTCTGGGCAAGGTGTAAATTAAATAGAAACAGTTGAGTATCCATGTATCTTTTTATTAGTCTGTGGCTACCCAGCCAATTTAAAATGAAATGTTCGACTGTGATTCAACTTATTACCTATAGTGAAAAGGGAAAGAAAAACAATAAAAAATGATGGAGGTAGTTTTACAAGAGCTACTAAGGTAGTATCATCACAGTCTCAAAATATTTTCATTCAAAGGAAAATCTACAGTCAATCTTCAGAGCTTATCATCATATCAAAATGATTGCTACTAAAGGAAAAGGAAAATTAAAATTTACAGGTTAATAGATGAATTTTTCACTTTCCATTTGATGATTGGGTAAATATAAATAGAGCTGAAATTCATTGTTAAAAAGAAGCAGTTCATTAATGATTAATGAATTAAAGTCCAGCATATTTTAAGTACATAAAGTGTTTAAGTGCACTATTAATTATCAAGCTTCAGGCTAAGTTGAGAGTTTTGAAAACTGCTTAATTTGAGTGCCTATGTAAGGTCATGGCTCACCCTCACTATTGTGAGATGAGACATATTTAGAAATAGATCGGTGCTGGTGCTGTGGCATAGTGGGTAAAGCCACCACCTGCAATGCCAGCATCCCACATGAGCACCAGTTCAAGTCCTGGCTGCTCCACTTTCGATCCAGCTCTCTGCTATGGCCTGGGAAAGCAGTAGAAGATGGCCCAAGTCTTTGGGCCCCTGCACCCACGTGGGAGACCCAGAGGAAGCTGCTGGCTCCTGGCTTTGGAAAGGCACAGCTCCGGCAGTCATTTGGGGAGCGAACCAGCAGATGGAAGACCTCTTTAGCTCTCTCGCTGGCTTTCCTCCTCTCTGTGTGTAACTCTGCCTTTCAAATAAATAAATAAATCTAAAAAAAATAGATCAGTTCTAGATAGATGTGTACAGTGTGAACACAATGTGTTTAACCAATGAATACACATGGAATCTCAGATCTCATTAATACTAGTATTTATTGATTATTAACTTGGGAAAAAGAAGATTTGGAGAAATGAAATTTTGTCATGAGGTATTTTCACTTTTATTTGGTCACAGTAGAATTCTAGTTAGGAATCATCAGATAATAGTAATTTTATATATGTATATATAGTATCAACCTGGAAAGATCTTGAGAAAGTACTTATTTAAAAATCTCTCAGGGTGAATCTCATTGTTTATAGGTTAAAATGACTTCTTTAAAAAATATATTTATTTGACAGGAAGAGTGATACACACACACACACAGAAACAGAATTGGAGAGAGATCATCCATCCACTGGCTCACCCTTCAGGTGTACACAATGGCTA
This sequence comes from Oryctolagus cuniculus, assembly GCF_964237555.1. NCBI lineage: Eukaryota > Metazoa > Chordata > Mammalia > Lagomorpha > Leporidae > Oryctolagus > Oryctolagus cuniculus. The sequence continues at coordinate 56,787,569 of NC_091446.1, read as the reverse complement.
GAAATGGTCTAGACTGAAGCAAGGAGACTGGAACTCCATTCATGTCTCCTCCATGGGTGGCAGGTGCCTAAGTACTTGGGCCTTCCTCTTCTGCTTTCCTAGGCACATCAGAGGGGGACTGGTTCAGAAACATAATAACAGGGACTCGAACTGCACTCTGCTACAAAATGGCAGCATTGCAGGTGGCAGCTTAGCTTGCTGACCCCTAAAATGACTTTGAGAACTGCTGCAATCATTGTTTCCACAGACCAGCATCTTAATGGGGTGAAACCATTAGAAGATTCTACTTCTGTTCCATTTATTTTGTACAACTATCCTGGAGCATTCTTGTCTACCACACACCTGTTCTATCTCACCTTTGTCAAACACTAACCAGGTGTATATGTTTTGCTACCTTGCTCAGTAATGAACCAGGGTAGGAGGATGGAGTCTGATCATGTGGCTTTAAGATATTCACAGCCAGGAGTCAAAGCCAAGGCAGGGCAGTGGATCAAAGGGATAAGAGAGGTGGATCACTAATTAATTTATGAATCTTATAGGAAGGGCTCTTGTCTGTCTTGTTTACTATATCATGAGTGTCTAGAACACTCAATAAATATTTTCTTTGTTGATAAATGAAGGCTGTTAAGCAGAGGGAAAGATTAAAGAGGAAAAAAGGAGGAAGGCACCCTGATTCACTTTTTTCCTATGAAACACTGGAGGTGTCTGGCACAGTAGTTAAGGTGCTTCATAGGACAGATGTCTTCCATATCAGAGTGCCTGGGTTCAAATTCCAGCTCTGCTCCTGATTCCAGTTTCTTCCTTGCCACATGTGATTGATATCCAGATTCAGCTTCTGGCTCCTGACATCCTTTGGCTTCTTTCAGGCACAGCCCCAACTCTTGTGGGCCTTTTGTGGAGTAAACAGATATATAGGAGATTTCTCTCTTTCTCTCTCTTCCTGTCTCTTTGTCTCTTAGTGTCTCTCTCCTTCCCTATCCCCTCCTTTCTCTGTTTCTCCACCTTTCAAATGAATAAAACACCTTGCTCAAACTATATGCTGTAAGTTTTCTTCTTATCAATTCCAGGAAAATGTCAGTTATTTATTATGTATAATATAATTAATAACATTGTTGAGCAAATAATCACTACATAAAAGTAAACATGGATCAGCTATTCATTTGGCTCCTATTTCTTGATAAATGACTCCATTCCTCAGTACGTATGGAGTTGGCTCCAGTATCCTTATGAACTGTGTACTTGGAGCTACAGCTTTTAATAGCACTACTAAATATGGGAAAACCTACCACTCCCAGTGTGAATGAAATATGTTAAGTGGTGTTCTAAAATGTTCCTGCCTCACTACAAAAGTACAAGAACAAAATAGGTAAACTTAACATCATCAGAATTTAAAACATTTTTGCTTCAAAGGATACCTTCAAGAAAGAAAACAACACACAAACTGAAAGGTAATATTTGCAAGTCATATATCTGAAAAAGGACTTGTATCCAGAATATAAAAAGAACTACTAAAATTCAATAACAAAATATCAATAACCCAGTTTAAAAAATAGACAAAGGATCTGAATATATTTATCCAAAGAATATATACAAATGGATAATAAGCACATAAAAAAGATACTGAACATCCTGATATGATTTGAGTATTGTGTCCCTTCCAAATTTATGTTGAACATTAATCCTCATTCACTACCGCTAAGAGGGTGGGCCTTTCGTATGTGACTGGTCATGAGGACTCTATTCCCATAAATAGAGTTAATGCCCTATAAAGGGGCTTAAGGGAACTTGTTTAGTTCTTTCTTGACCCCCATCATATGAGGATACAGCAGTAAGGTGCCATCTTGGAAGCAGAAAGTGAACCCTCACCAGGCACCAAATCTTCAAACAGCTTGATATTGGATTACCCAGTCTCAGGAACTATGAGAAATAGTTTTCTATTATTTATAAATTACCTAGTCTGTAATATTCTTGTTACATCAACTTAAATAGAGACATTACTCACCAGAGAAATGCAAATCAAAACTACGATGCGATACCACTTCATACCCACTAGGAAAGATAGAATGAAAAAGATAACAGAAATGTTGGTGTGTATGTGGAGAAATTGGAATGCTCACACGCTGATAATGAGAATGTAAAATGGGGCAATCACATTGAAAAATGGTCTGTCAGTTTCTTGTGAAGGTTAAACATGGAGTTACCATGTGAACCAGCAATTCCATTCCCAGAGTATACCTAAGAAAACCGAAAAGCCACATATACACACACAAACACAGACTAGTGCATGAGTGTTTGGGGAAGCATTGATTCATAATTCATAATTCATAATGACAAAGTAGGAATAACCCAAATGTCTATCAAATAATGAATGAATATAAATGAAATGTAGTAAATCAATACTAGGAAATATCATTTGGCACTAACAATAATAAAGTGCTCTGATAAAATGTCCACAATAGGCAGATCCAGAGAGGATTAATGGTTGTCTTGGGCTAAGGGAATTTAGGGATGGGTAGAGGGGTGACAGCTAAAGGATGTAGGGTTTTTTTTTTTTCTTTTTAATTTATTTGACAGGTAGAGTTACAGACAGTTAGAGAGAGAGACAGAAAGGTCTTCCTTCCCAAATGGCCACCACGGCAGGAGCTACACTGATCCGAAGCCAGGAGCCAGGAGCTTCTTTCCTGGTCTTCCACGCAGGTGCAGGCGCCCAAGCACTTGGGCCATCCTCCACTGCCTTCCTGGGCCACAGCAGAGAGCTAGACTGGAAGAGGAGCAACCAGGACTAGAACCAGCGCCCACATGTGATACCAGCACCACAGGCAGAGGATTAACCTAGTGTGCCACCGTGCTGGCCCCAGGATGTAGGTTTTTCTAAAAGTGGATGAAAACATTGTAACATTGATTTGGTAATGATTGCACAGTATACTAAAAACCGTAGAACCATACAAATTAAAAAGATGAGTTTGATGGGATGTTAATTATAACTAAATAATTTTACAAAAAAAATCCAATTTAAAAGACTTTCAGAATCTTTTTTTCCATTCTTCATATAGACAGAATATTCACTCTATTCTTACAATGTCTAAAGAGGACTGTGATGATCTAGGCAAGGACCTAGTGTTAGCAAAAAGCTTCTGAAATATTTATCATTTGAAGGAGTCGTGTATTTATAAAATATGTGTACATTTATGCACTCATTTATACACACATTCATTGCAGCAAATAGCCTGAGTCATTGTTCAACAGGTTGAACATTCTCTTTCATTCCAGTCAATCACAGCCAGTTTTCCAACATTCTCCCTAAAGGCTTTATGACCAGGACCAATTAGGCAGTATTGCTTTATTGGATTGTTAGGGCCTGCCAACAGTTTGGTGAATTACACAGCTGTCACATCAGTCCATGAGCTATAGTCAGCAGAAAGACAATAACAGTAACAAAAGCACACAGTGTACAAATCACAGGGAAAAAAGAAGAGTTTAACAATTCTAAAGTAGTTGAGAAATCATTATGGGAAAAAATTAAGCACATTCTAATTTCTGGATAGTTTGCAGATGGAGACAAGTCAAAGACACTGTAGGAGCTCAGTAAGTGAGTGACTTCACTTCATAGCTCCCAATGTACACAGGATCTCTTTAAGGCTTCATAGCCCCTAAAAACTCTTTGTTGTGGAGATTATACCCAAGAAAATAGCACACACACACGTATTTTTCCCCACACCCTACTCTCAAAGATACAAATAGAGGTAAAAAGAGGTAGAGCTATAGACATGCTCTGGGATCCGAGAAAATTATACTTATATCTATCTATATCTATATAGCTATATAGCTATATGTATATCATCTATATTTATATATGAGCACTACTTGAAAATTCCTGTTATGATTTTCTTAATATATAGCTTGCTATGAGTTCTTGGAGTACCAGTACAGGTTCTCGAAGAAGTCCCTTGTGGATTCTAACACAGGATTAAATGTGCAAAGAGTTCATTTGGGAAAACACCTATAAGGAAAAATAGGCAGGAGGGGAGGGGAAAGCACCAAAGAGACTGGAAGAGTCTGAAAGAGAGGAGGGAAAGTGGAATGGAAACCTACTACACTATCTTGCAGTGTAATAAAGTTTTGGGAAAGCGATTAGCGAGTTCCTGAGACAAAGTAGGCTATCAGAGGAAGCCCATATCTCTTAGAAATTGATCTGCTCTAGAATCACTATCTTGCTCACACACAGATTGGAAGAAGTTCCTGGGAAGTGTGGTTCAGTGCAAATACAGAACTGACTTTCAGAGCGTAGCAGCTGAGGTCAGTCACACTCTGTAGTTGAAAGTCTACAAGATGTGTCCACATAGCCATGTCACCATGATTCTCAAGCATCATTGAGTCTTAGGAATTCTTGCACTGTGATAATATCTAACCTATGTGATATTTTCAAATGCAAAGAAAGCTTGATTAATATCAATGGGTAAGTAACAAACTGGGCTTAATGCTTCATGTTGGATTTGTAGATGTTTACTAAGCATTCATTAATTTTGATTTTATTAGATGTGGTTAACTGCACAAATGGTCCCAATTCTCTCCCCTGTCCTGTGTCCAATCCTTTGCAATGTGTTTCCACATTCTTCCCATCAAGAAGGCTATTTTCTCACTCTTGAAGATGGATTACTTTTTAAATTGCTTTGCTTGATAGAATGTGACAGCAAGGATGCTATGCCTATTCCAAGTCTAAGTTTTAAGAGACCTTATGGGCTTCTGTGCTCTCTTGTCCTCCTTAGCTTTTGCTGTTAAAAAATATCTGGCGTAGCCTTTTAAAATATGAGACATATGTAAAGGAGCCAATTCAGCACAGCTGCCTCAGCTAATCTATCTCCGAGACCCCAGCTGAGATCAAGAAAGCCACCTACCAAGTCCACAGAGAGTTCTGCCAAGCCCACCTTAGATTTGAAGGATCATGCAGCCAACCATTCACTTGTGATCAGCAATAAATTATCATTGTTTTAAGTTCTAAATTGCTGGGATAGTTTGTCACTTACCAATAGCTAACTAATATATGCTTTTTTTTTTTTCCACAGGCAGAGTGGACAGTGAGAGAGAGAGAGACAGAGAGAAAGATCTTCCTTTTGCCGTTGGTTCACCCTCCAATGGCCGGCGCACCGCGCTGATCCGATGGCAGGAGCCAGGTACTTATCCTGGTCTCCCATGGGGTGCAGGGCCCAAGCACTTGGGCCATCCTCCACTGCACTCCCTGGCCACAGCAGAGAGCTGGCCTGGAAGAGGGGCAACCGGGACAGAATCTGGCGCCCCGACCGGGACTAGAACCCGGTGTGCCAGCGCCGCAAGGCGGAGGATTAGCCTAGTGAGCCTCGGTGCTGGCCACTAATATATGCTTTTAAACTCTTTAAAAGTTTGAGAGAGAGAATAAGAAATTTTCTACCTGCTAGTTCGCTTTCCTAATGCCCTCACAGTTAGTGTTAGGCCAGGATGAATTCAAGAGCAGAGAACTGATCCAGATTTGAGTGGCAGGGCTCCCACTATTTAAATCAGCACCATTGTTTCCCAGAACTCATGTAAGTGAGAAGCTGCAGTTGTGAGAGCAGAGATCTTGATCCTTGGTGTCGTGCCAAAAGTCTACCCTGGTATGTTAATTATCAAACATTAGAAAACTTAAATATATAAGCTCTTGACCTAGTACTTGCTGCATTTAGCACTATACCACAAACACACAGACTCACTGGTTCCTATAACGGTTCCTGTCGCTTTCTCCCTAGAAAACACGGATGTGTAGAGGTTTTGTCTATATGTGGAACCAATTAGCGTTTGCCTATCCTTAGCCTCTGTAATATATTAGAAACCAAAAGAGACATAAAAGTGACCAACACTCATGCTCAATATTTAAAGTCTAATGAATAAGACATGTATTATTATGGCATTAAAAGCCACATTTTCTTTTGCCAATCCCATAGTAGTTAAATATCTGATCTTAGCAATCTTTATCTTACACATCTGCTGTTTAACCTCTGTCCACAATGGACTTTATATTAACTGAATTAAATGTTTTCAATTAAACAAGGCATACTCTATATCTTCGCTACCAAAAATGATAATTAGGAGGTTGCTTTTATATCTCTAGTTAATTTCTCTATAGTAATGTCTTTTGTTAGAGGATCTGCATATGAAATTATCCACAGTCTTACCTACAAGCTTGAAATGATGTTTGTCAGAGGAATAGGCATTCACACCATTCTCCCATAAACCTACTGACATTTAAACAAGTCATTAGATTCTGGACCCATAAAACTCTAGCACACAAATTAGCCTATAGTGCTACTTCTATATGAAAGGCATGCATTTTGGGTCCTAGGTTTTGAAAGCACTGTAGAGACATGAGAACTGAGTAAATCATCAACTAAATAAAGGCCACCAAATCTCTGCCACTCACTCTTTCCCTTGCCCTCTTAATTAACCTAAAGCACAGTTGAGATCATTCTCTTGCAGCTCACAGACCATTAGCAACAGTAAAAACCCAAGTCCCTGATGTCCTCTAAGCTTGGCTATGATTCCCTTACTAGCTGTAACCTCTGATGAATTTGCTCATGCACCAGGCACACCCAAAACATCACTCTTCTCCTAATGGATCACTCTTCTCCCAATAGATTTTTGAACTCCCCTCTCTGCCTATGGTAATCCCACTGCCGAATGAGAATTCCTCTTCAATTATTTCCATTTGTAGAAAAAAGTCTTCCACAACCCAACTCAATAGTTTCAACTTAAATAATGAAAAGTCATTTACAAATGTGTACATTTCACCTACTACATTATAAACTGCTTGTGGGTGGGAGAGATCTAGTTCATTTTTGCATGCTAAAATCTACATTTGTGGCTCAAAATTATAACAGTTATAGTAGTACTACTAATAATGTCAAACTTCATATGTCCATATGAATAAAAAGTGTATGTATGTATAGCTATATAATCCTTTTTACCATCTTAGGATTCAAAAGATGATTACAATTATTTTGGTAGTTAAGTTGACTATTAATATAATCCTCCAAAATAGTATTAAAACTTTCTCTTTGCTCCTTTCTTGCTTCCATCCTCCTTATCAGTAGGCCCACATCCCCACATAATAATAGGGCAAGGAGCTAGGCAGGAACAAAATGCCTCCTGGAGGAAAAACTGAAAAGCTTTCCAGTATCTTGAAAATTTCCATTCTCTATTGTAATTGCAGCTATCATTGCTGTAATTTAAAGAAAAGGAGGGCACTCTTCTTGTAGTTCAATTCCATCACTCTTTCCTTATTTCCATATAGAAGGGCTTTGCAAAGTTACAGCTTTTCTGTTGAAAAATTCTCAAATTCACATGCATTTGTATATTTTCAAGTTTGTCTGCATGAAGCATTCAAAATACTTGCCCTGTTAAGCCTTAAACTTACCCTTTGCACAGAATTAAAGGTAACAATTTCCCTCACATTCCCAGGTCTGAACATTGATAGCAGGACATTAATCCTTACTCCTCCTCTCCTTATGGTAACTTCCCTTTCAAGTACCCATGTTCTCTTTTCTTTCATGATGGTCTTAGTCAAGCTCATACCAATGTGCCAGAGATGAGGTTTAATAAATAGTTTAAATATTAAAAAATGAAAAGATCAGAAAAGTATGTGTAAATATGGGGATTTTTCTCATATGCACATTGTACTTTAATGAATCTGAATTCTTAAGAAATGAAAGAATGAGAGGATAAATTATTTTGCTCCCAGGAGGCTCCCTCATTCTACTACAGATTTGTTGACCAAGTCTTCCCTAGTGATCTCTGGTCACTGCACACTGCAAAAGTCATGGAGAAGGTTTCCCCATATCATATCAACATATTCATAAATATCTCTCAAGTTACAGTCTTCCAAGGAAGCTCTAAAGTCTGTGTCTACAAAGATAAAAGCAAATGGCAATTGTCACCCAAATATTCTTTATATTAAATAATAATAATAATGCTAGTACTAAAAATAAATGAAGGAAAAATAGATGAGAGGGAAGCCAATAAAATATAACTGCTGATATTTTCTAAATTTCCTTGAGTTTAATTGTGTGAGGGGCCCTGTATTAAGCATTTTTTTAAAAAAATGCAGATTATCTTTTTAAAAATATAGGTTATCTTTTAATCCTCATGGCACCTCTTTTGTGCTGTATTTATAGAAGCTAAAAAATCATGTAATGACCACTGATCCTCAGATCACTTTGCTAGTGAATGTCACATTGAAGCAAAGAATAAAATCTAATTCCTCTGCCTGTGTTCTTAGTTACCAAAGTCAACTTCCCTATTATAGGTGCTCCTAGTAATGATTTCTTTTAATTGAGTTGGATAAAAGTAAGTTCATACTACTTTCAAGAGGTTAAGTGTACTTCATTCTATTTATTATATTTATATATATATATTAGTAAAGATATACAAAACAATTATAAATATATATATATCATCTGTTTAGGATACTTTTCTAGAGTTAATTACACTGGCTTTTCTGTCTCATTATTTTTTTACTAACATCTTTTACCTGACATCCATACATATTTCCTTGTCTTCCTTTCTCTTCCTGTACTTTACCACCAGGCCTCTGATGAATATCCAGTATTGTATTTCCACTAAAAACAATGTCTAGATTTCAGAATTTTGAGTTATTATACTTTTTAAACAATTTTCTGCTGTAACATTTTTTAGTGACTGTGACTGTTGCACAGTAATTATGTCCACGCTGCATTCTACAGATCTCTTATGCATTGAACATCCTTTTCATTCAGGTTTTCACCCCTCTCATTTCATGCATATGACTATTTTGTAAGAATTATATTTGAATTTATAAAAGTATGTTTTCTTGGATCTAATAGTTTTAAAAGATGGTTTGAAAATACGTTTTTGTCTCCTGCATTGCTAGCGTTTTTCTTCTTGCCTTGTGATATTTTTGGTATCCAAAGAAATTTGTCTATAAGTATTAAAAACCATGACCATATATGAGATGTACTGATCTTGAAATAAAATCTTAATGATTTTGATGTAAGAAGAACTCTTATAATTTAATATCATATAGGAAAAATAAAGCTAGAGATAACACAAGTTGGTAGAAATAGCCACATGTATTTTACATGCCTGTAAATGAATCAAATCAATATATGAAGAAGAGGTTTGGAGAAAGAGAGAAAGTGACTCATGTTTATTAGCATAGGTGTTCATTTGCACATTATTTCTTGAATGTAAGATGTTAGACACTTCATTCATACCTCTGCCTATCATATCTATGGGATATATATGTGGGATTGTATGAGTTTGTGTGAACGAAGGGTGTGAATATATATGTGATATGAATTTATTTATTAAGCTTTATTTCACTAGAGGTTAACATATATCCTCCCAATAGCAAAATACACAGAGAAAGATGTATATTTCCAAAACATTTGTAAATTCACTTTGAAATTAGAGAAATGACTGCCTTTGTTTTATTTGAAATACTGTGCTGTACACATCCATTGATCTCTGTTGCTCTTCTGAAGACAAGGTACCATGGGTAGGAAGAACACATGACTGGCTGCCAGGAGGGCTGTGCATCAGAAAGCACGTTGCTTTCCTCTTTGAGCTTTATTTTTCTCACCTTGGAAATTAATATCATACCATCTACACTGAACAATTAGTGATAAGGTTAAATGAGATGACATATTTAAAACACAGGCACACAAATTCTCCAATTCAGACAAGATTCTCAATAATGGTAATCAGTAGTGCCACCACCTATGGACTCTGAATTTATTTTCAAAAACATAAATAATCAAATAACTATTTAAAACATAGTTTTCAAAAGTTTCAGCATGTATTATTGATACCTAGAACTAAATCTTCTGAATTCTAATGGTCATTTGTCAAATAAGTCACAAGTTAACTAACTGAAATTCCACTGATGGGGATTTTTTAATCATTCAAGTGCAACAGGATGACCGTAGGGTTGCTGAAGAGAAGCTTCTTTCCACTCTGCTCTCCCTGGTCAAGTCCATCATTTTAAATTAAGAAGGCATGCATCTTCTGAATATAGGTAAGTCAAAAGAAGGCTGTCCTTTAATAGTATGATTAATATAGGATGTTCTCAATTATGAGAATCCCTCAAAATTTGTGGAAAATAGAGGCCGGCGCTGCAGCTCACTAGGCTAATCCTCCACCTTGCGGTGCCAGCACACCGGGTTCTAGTCCCGATCGGGGTGTCAGATTCTGTCCCTGCTGCCCCTCTTCCAGGCCAGCTCTCTACTATGGCCAGGGAGTGCAGTGGAGGATGGTCCAAGTGCTTGGGCCCTGCACCCCATGGGAGACCAGGATAAGTACCTGGCTCCTGCCATTGGATCAGCATGGTGCTTTGGTCGCAGCATGCTGGCCTTCCCCATGATAATGTAATAACAAACACACACACACACACACACACACACACTAGTGAATTCACTCATTTGTTAAGATAGTGGTATAGAGAAAAAAAGCAGAGAGGGGACAGAGAATGTCGAGGAAGAAGGATGGCTATTTTATATAAGATGGTCAGTGAAAGCATCATTTGACCAATATCCCAAATTGTGAAAAATCTATCTGCATGCGTAAATGAAGAAAAATGTTTCAGGCTGAGGGACTACAAAAAGCTGAAACTCAGGGCAGAAATGTATTTGCTGTTGTCCCAGAAGAGTAGGAAAGACCACATAGTTTGGGCCAAATGTTGAGTTCAGAACAGAGCACTGGCTTTTACTTCATATGACTTGGGTTCTCAGTAGAAGTTTCAAGAAGAGTGACATAATCTGGCATGTTGTTTAAAAGAATGAGGATAGCTTTTCTGTAGAGATAGACTGTAGGATGAAAAGAAAGGAACAAAGTTCAGGTTGGGGTTATCGGCAAAAATCCAGGCAAAAAGCAGGTTGCTAAGTATTTGAGTTCTGTACATATTCCAAAGGCAGAGAAAACACGACTATAAACAGATAGAATGTGGGATGTGTCATAAAATATAATAAGTCCAAAAATTTTACCTTGAGCAACAGAAAATAATATGTAGCCATACATACAAGGAAGGCCAATGAGAATTTCAATGGGAGGTGAGAGTTCAGTTTAGGACTTACGGATCTTAAGATTTTTATTTGGTATCTACATATTTCTGTATTGACTAATTATACAAATCTAAGCATCAACAGCATAGGGATGATACTGAAAAACTTGAAAATGGACCATATCTACTGTGGAGTTATTTTTATTTGCAATGAAGAATGAGAAAAATGAAATAAAAGTTATAATACTTTGCCCCTAAGTGTCAACAGAGAATGTGAAATTTGTATTACTTAATTTTCCTGCTTTATGTGCTTGAGTTTAGAATGACACTAAATGTATTGACTTTTGACAGTATTAATACTGATGCTATAACCAAATTTGACTCATACTAACCCAGAAAATTCAATGAAAATTCTGTTTCTGAAAGCATTTAATATTTTGAAATTGGTAATCTCCCAGAATATACCAGAATGTACCTGAGTGCTGGTCAGTGAAAAAATAACATTTTTAACTGCATTCCTAAAACATTTAGATCTTTGAGAATTAAAAATTATGTCAGGATTTTTTTCCTACCAGGCATATTTAATTCATAGTAGCAAGTGATGGTTAAACACCTCATTAATTTTGAATGTCAATGCATCTAAATTTTGCACTTTCTTTGGAAGTTCATGCACAATAATACTGTTTTATTTTTAAAGTTTTCATTCTGAGAACTTATAAACTGAAAAGAAAAGAAAATGTTCACCAACTTCCAATCCTTACACAGAATACAGTACATGATAGTAAATTTGTAAACCTAGGGATTGATAAATTTCCAGACTTAGAGGCATTTTATGTGACCACATAATCCATCTTCATTTTATAAATTAAGTTTATATACAAAAACTTCAGGGTAATTATTAGTAGTCATGTAATGATCATCTTTTGGTTCAGTTCATTTTTACTACAATGTTCCATTAGGATCCTGTAACTATTTTGCTAATATAACCAACTGAAAGCTAACAAAAAATATCTGAAGCATCATTTGTATTATCACTTTATAATACCAGACAATCCAATTGAGTTCTCCACCCCCACCCTCCCAATTCACTGGCTGTTTCAATATTTTGGAGGATAAAACAACACTAGTAATCTGGAAATAACAAAGTCCAAGTTCTGGTTTCCAATTCCTGGGCTTTCTTGATTGAATTCTTCCTTCTGCAATACTGTACAAAGGGGGTGAAAATTGAACTCTGTGTAAAGACCTACATATTCCAGAGAGTTAGAAATTAGATTTCTCACTATGCTGAGATGAACGTCTGATGCTATGGATCCCCTTTACCTATGACCTCTATTAAGAGCAAAAGGAGTCCAATCTTGGGAAATTGATGGATGTGAATCAATTCAAATGAGCAATACTGAAATAGCCAATTAAAACCTTGTGCAGATTTCTGAATGCCAGTGGCCTCTCAGTCATGAAGGAAAGAAAGCCACGTTTCACTGGACAAGTTTTATCCACCCCACTTCACGAGGCTCTCCACGTGATTCTGAGTGGCTTCCTGATAAGCAGAACTGCATTCCTCCCATGCCATCTCAAAGCATGAAATGCTTCATCTTTCCTGTCTGAGCTACCCCATTCCTAGGTTCTTACCGAAAGCAAAGTGTAAACTGAAGTGATTGGCATTTCAAAGAATTAGAAACATCCCACTGAGCTGTAAGGTACTTTATGAGCAATGCAAGTCACCTCAAATATAGAAACACATTAGCAATTTTGTCCCTTGCCAGAAGTACTTAGTTTTCAAAATGGAATCTTGAAGACTCCTTGTACCCTGCATGACCCTTCATTTCTGAGGTTGTACTGGCAGATCATTTAAAGCCATCTAGCTAAGCTGTATAATATTATAATTATCCTGTCACATAAGAAGATTTCACATGAAATTAATGAAACACTATTCACCTCAGACAAGAGCTGTGGAGGCTTATGGCACTCTCCTGGGGTGAATTTTTTCTGTATCAGATCTGTCTTAAGAAAAAAGAAAAGAAAATTTCAAATGAGAATACAAAGAACAATTCAAGGAATCGGTTTTCCTGAATGTTGAATGTTTTTCTCTCTTTTGTTGGTTTAGCTTAATTTGGGGAGATGGCATTTCATCTGGTCCCTCAGAAACATAGTAACTGTTTAAAAGCAAAAAAACATGGAAATAAAATATGTGGAAATAGTTAGTACTGCTCATGGGCCTCTACAAAGTTACAAAGTAGAAAAAACAATTATTTTGGATTCCCAAAACTCAATTTGCTCTCTGCAGAATTTTTTTTTTTTTTACTTTTTCACCTTGTGTGTATGAAATTAAAATAATTATATCTAGTTATAGGATGCAAGAAAACAAAATACATACCAATATCAAATAAGCATTAAAATTTAAACAGTGGGAATGCAGTCTTGTGGCACAATGGGTTAAGTCGCCACTTGAGATACCAACATCCCTTATCAAAGCGCTGGATAGAGACCCAGCTGCTCTGCTTCCAATCCAGCTTCTTGCAAATCCACCTGGGGAGGCAGTGGAGGATGACCCACTTGGATAACTGCCACCCATGCTGGAGACCTAGATGGAGTTCCAGGCCCCTGGATTCAGCCTGGCCCAATCTGCTGTTGCAGCCATTTGGGGATTTGGGAAGTATCCAGAGGATATAGGAGATACTCATTCATTCTCTCTCTCTCTCTCTCTCTCTCTCTCTCTCTCTCTCTCTCTTTCTCTCTCTCCCTCATTCCCTCTCTCCTTCTCTCCTTTTCACCCTCTCTCCCTCTTTATCCCCCCCCCAGTTTCTGTCACTCTGCCTTTCAAAATAAATAAAAAATCTTTTTAAAATTTTCAGCAGATTGAATAATTTTGTTCTTTTTAAGTTTTTTAATATAAAGAGACCAGATTTATGTATTTTATAAGTACAATTCTAAGAAGATAACCATATTTCAATCCCATTTTATTCTTTTGCAGTGAGTCCACTTGGCATCATTTTTAAGTAAACATGTAGCACAAATGTGCCAAAAAGCATTTGTCCTTTTTAACTTCCCTAGTCTTTTTATTTGGTTCTGACATCTGTCTCTATCATTCTCCTTTGTTTGCGAACAGTTGTTATCCAATTATTCATTTTACCCAAATACTTTTTGTTCATTGCATTTCCAAACACATATCCGTGCACTCACGCATTTACATTATAGAGACGAATGTAGAAATTTCAACAAGAGAAGGACTTAGTGATGCAATACAAATGGCTGTTCCATTACGAAGTTAAGGAAGTGAGTGTCTTCCTTTCCTGCTGCTGGACATCCTGCTCCATAGACATCGGACTTATTTCTTTGGATTCACTAACGAGTGTGTAGTCATCTCTCAACCTCTATCTTTCTGCATGGGTTCTACAGTTATTCCACACATATCTAACAATTATTGTTAAGCACTTACTTTATGTTAGCTATATGGTTCACCATTCTACTTTGTTAGCAATGAGATTTATTTATATACTTACACATTTAACAAGCATTTGTTGCCTTTTTTGTCTATTTGACTATTTTACTGACACAGCTAAGTACTTTGAATACAAAATGGAACTAAATTATTTTCCTTGCCCTCAGGAAGCTTAGTAGACTACTTCATAATACACATTTATTTTCTAGTATAAAATTTCTGTGGTTTGAATACTTTCAGCAGAGTCATGTTAAAATTTAATCCCCATTGTGAGATCCTTGAGAATTGATTGGATCATGAGGGCTGTGCCTTCATGAATGAGTTGGTCCATTTATGAATTAATGGATTAGCAGATGAACGGGTTATGACAGGAGGGGCTTTGTTGCTAAAGGAAGCTCTCTCTGGCCTGCTTGCTCTGTCTCACCATGTAATGCCCTCCGACTGATCCTGACCCAGCTGGAAAGCCCTTACCACATGCCAGGCAGATGCAGCTGCTATGCTTTTACACTCCCACAACTGTGAGCTAAATAAATCTCTTTTCTTTGTATACTACCCAGTCTGTAATAGCAAGGAAAATAACAAAGACAAAGAGTCACTTTTATATATCAAATAATTTTGAGTGCCACCCAGCATATCTGAGTAGTTGCATTTTTACAAGAGAAAATGTGGTGAAAATACAGTTATGATGAAATCATTAAATCTCCTTAAATTGATTAATATTTATTTTTAGTGTCCATTATTTAAAAGCTGAGAGAAGGAAAAATCCTGAGAAATAGTATTTGTTTTATTTGTGGAGAGAGTTATGGATGTAGTTTGTTTGCTTGTTTTTCTGATTGAACTGCCTGGATTTGAATCCCAAGCAGGCCATTTACTTGCCTTATCAAGTGACATGTTTAAAAATATTCCTAAAGGAAAATGAACAAAGTAGCAACATCTGCCTCTTAGCATGAAGTTCACTATAAGGGAGATATCATGATTGTTTGGTTACCATAGCCTTTAGGTCCACTCATGTATCTCTAAGGGTCTGTGTCACTTAGTGTATAATGCAAGCTGACCTGGGTGTTCCCAAAAGACAAGGTCACTTCAGCAAAGATGCAATGCTTATAAGTCATAAAATAATGTTAACTCTTACAATAACAACTTAAACTCACTTTTATAAGAGAAACACCTGAAAAGCGACCTGGACTGAACTCAGGAATAATCTCCCTGACTCTGAGAATGGCCTCCAGATGGAGACTCTCTGGGTCATGTGGTCATCTGACCCCTGACCCCGGTGGGCTCATTTCACCAGCCTTGCTAACATGACCCATCCTGTAAGAGCACTGCCAGAACAAACTGCTTAAGTATCAGACTGTGTCTAAATCAAATTTAATGCAAATGGACCAAAGTTCAGTAGTTGCTCCTTGGGAAGCAGATGAAATGGGATCACCTGACACCTGAACACACTACATAACATTATTGCCAGGGCCAGGGAAGGGCACATGCAGATGACTACATGACTACCTAGGACATGTTTTAGGGTTTTTATTTATTTTGGTTTGTTTAAAGATTTATTTTCTTTATTTGAAGGATCAAGTTAGAGAGACAGAGGGAGAGACAGAGAGGGAGGTGTTCCATCTGCTGGTTCACTCCCTATGGCTGCAATCTCCAGGGCTGGGTCAGGCTAAAACCAGGAGCCAGGAGCTTCTCCCAGGTCTCCCACGTGCATGCAGAGTCCCAAGCACTTGGGCCATCTTCCACTGCTTTCCCAGGCACATTAGCAGGGAGATAGATTGGAAATGGAGCAGCCAGGATCCAAACTGACACTCATATTGGATGCCAGTGCTGCAAGGAGAGGCTTAAACCCACTATGTCCCAGCACCGGCCCCTACACATTATTTTTAATAATTGATATATTTTGGGTTTTCCATTATCTTGTGTACAGACAATGGCTGGGGAGTATTTGAGAGTCTACTGAATGAGGAATTGGCACAAGCCCTCTCCCTTTACCTGCCATTTGGGTCTTAGGAACAAAGACATGTGTTTGAAAGAAAGCCTAAGGTAGCTGACAATTTTGCCAACCATATATATCTTTAATTGCACTGAATTCATCAACTATTGCCAAAATGTGAGAATAAGGAAAAAGGACTTCATATCTATGTATTAGTAATCAATAAAAGAAATTGAATTTAGCCCACAATGCAGAGAAAAATTCAGACTACCTGTAAAAGTTGTGCATTCTTCAGTTTTATTCCAAAGTTTTGGCTGTTCTACTTGTTCCCAACAATAATATTTTAACACCTGTATCTTTCTTCACGTTTGTCTTATTTTTTTATTAATCCATACTACCTCTTTAGTTTAAAGAAATTAGACTTGAGTGTAGTAAGACAGCCTTAATAGACACAACTTTAACAATTGGACTCCAACCAAGAGCAGAGCAGACCTGGAAGGTAAGATCTTCAGTCTTAAAATATGGATGAAACCATTTATGAAAAATATATGAACACCATGGAGTAGAGGTAAAATGGGACTCGTTTTCAATACCAACACTCTATGACCTTAATGTTCCCATTTCTACTTCACTTTCCCAGGACACACAACAAACAGCACTTAAAAATGCATTTAACTCCTCTCCAGAGAGTATTAAACTTTTAAAGCATTGAAGAGTGCCTGCCAATGAAAAGGAACTCATCTATAACTTGAAGATTAGTATTTGCCTTCCCACTGAATTCCAAGAAGCAAATTTTCACTTCTGTTCACCATATCGCATTCAGCATTCCTGTGAATTAACTCACCACAATATCTCACACTGAAACTCTGGCTGCTATGACATACATTTCTTCCTTCTGTAGTCAGTGATGAAGGGGTTACACTGAGAATTTTTCTTATTCATCCCCTATCCCAATTTGGCACAAAGGTCATTAAAAGGTTATGCACTGAAGCTATTACTGGCAGAGTCTAAAGAAAATAAATGAGTTTAGCCTTCTGCTGTGCCAGCTTCCCAAAATGTTCTTAATGAAAATGGGGATGTTTCCTCTGTCCCTTTCATAGATTACGCGTATCTTCACTCAGGGTCATCAGGGTGACTTGTGAATTCAATAACAATGACTGGAACAAAACCTGGAAGGGAGCTGGTAGGGAAAAATCTAGTAAAGAGTTTGACTTGTCTATAATTAAGGCATTTTGTAAAGTAGGAGATACCCTGACTTAGCTGATCTCTTATCGATAGTAAAATATACCGAATAAATCTGACTCTCTTGGAGCAGGTTCTGTATCTGTGTATTTTAAAAGCTTCTCAGAAGCTTCTGGTACAAGTTTTTAGCAGTATTGCTATGTGAATAATTTATTAAAATAATTAAATAGCCACGATCTTGAGAAATGTGTGCATATTATAATATTTATTCCTTAAACATGTTTGTGAGTTATAAACTTTCCTAAATTCATAGACCAGAAAACCAAGGCTCCACAGGATTAATTAATTTAACCAAGATCAAAACAATAGAAAAAGATTATATTAAAATTAAAATCTAGGATTGCTTGATTTAAAACTGTGTTTTTACCTGTTTTCATCCTTTAGTTTGCTTGTAGTTGGTTACATTTTTGTTGTAAAATGTACTGAATAATTTGATTAGCAGTTTTGTTAAGCTGTGAACTATGTTTTCCAGAAATTATTTGTTTTCTCATCAGTTCTTATATTAATGTGATATTGATACAAAGAGAACAGATTCTATGTAGTTCATAGATAACAGTTCTAGGAACATAATGAGATTTCTCTCCCTCTCTCTCCCCTTCTTCCTTCCTTCCTTCCTTCATTGATTCCCTTCTTCCTTTTTATTTTAATTTAGTTATTTATTTGAAAGAACTACAGAAAGAGTGTATGAGACACAGAGAGAGACAGAAATCTTCCATTTTCTGGATCATTCCCTAAATGGCCGTTAACAGCCAGAGCTGGGCTGGCCAAAGCCAGGAGCCAGGAGCTTCATCCTCCTCTCTCACGTGGATGGTAGTGGCCCAAATACCCGGGCCATCTTCTGCTGCTTTCCCAGGCCCATTAATAGGGAGCCTAATTGGATGTGGTGCTGCCGGGACTTGAACCAGTGCTTATAAGCGATGCCAGCATCAAAAGCAGTCTCTTAACCAACTATTCCACAACATCAGCCCCACTTTTTAAATTTCTGAGCTAATATTTTTAAATTACATTATAGTCAAAGGCTTACCTTCTTTTATCTTTTCCTACCAGTGGTTGAGAATGAAATACTACTATGAAGAATCTGTGATGATTTTAAATATCTTGTATATGAGTGAATGGACATAATTGCATTTGATTGTTGTTTGAAGCCCTTACCTGTATTCCTGCTGAATTGTGGTCTTTTCACTTTTTATTTGTTGAACTCTTCATTTAGAGCAACATTAAGCCCAGAAATCTTCCTGTTTGGTGCTGGATCAGCATTACTGAAAAGGAGAGTTTGGAGGCAGGTATGTGGACTAATGACTAAGATGCCTGTTGAGACACCTGTGTCTCCTGTCAGTGTGCCTGTTTTCAAACCCTAGCTCCACTGCTGGTTTCATTTTCCTAATAGGAGTGCTGGCTCGTTTGGTTTAGTTCCTCCCAGTCACCTGGGAGGCCCGGATCGAGTTCCCAGCTCCCAGCCTCAGCTTGGCCCTCCTCCAGCTTTTGGAGGCATTTAACTAGAGGATGGGAGCTTTATGTCTGAATAGTTTGCTCGCTCGCTCGCTCGCTCTCTCGCTCTCTGTCTCCCACCCTCCCCAACTGTGTGTGTGTGTGTGTGTGTGTGTGTGTCTGCCTCTCAAATAAATAAAAAAAAAAAAATTCTTTTCAAAAGGAATTGGCATAAGTTTGTCACAGGAAGGAAAGGTTGGAAGCAAAATGGTACTTACTACTCTCTGCATGTCTTCCTGGATCATTAGACTTGTGTGTCCGGTCATCCCTAGGTTTCTCTCCTCTCAGCTGGACCATGTGCTTTTTTCCCAGCTTCAGTTTCCACTCACCAGGAGATGGTTCAGTAGAACCACAGAAACAATAGCTTCCTGGAGACTTCTGCATTCCCCTTCTCTAACCCACTGAGACTGTGGTTAATGACCACCGTGTCTAAATGTTCAGTGGCTCTATATCCTATATATCCTATATCAACATTTGGAAATGTCTGTCTTTTGAATTTTAGCTATTCTTATCGAGTGTATAAAGTTATCGAGTGTATAAAGAATCTAATAGATTTTTAATTATTATATCCATGATACTTACTATCATTAAATAATTTTTCTGTATTTGCTTCGATTTTGACATTTATGAAAGTTTGCTCAAATCTTTTGCAAGTATTCTCCTTTTTCATATTGACTTATAGTAGATCACTCAAGATATCAGTGTGAGCTGTTCACTGGTTGTTTGTGCTGTAAATATCTCCTTCGCCCTATTTAAAGTTTTTAATTTTGGGAACAGGGATTTAGCCCAGCTATGAAGATGCCCACATTTGAATGCCTGCGTTTAATTCTCCACTCCAGACCCTGGGAGGCAGCAGTGACGGCTCTAGTAACTGGGTTCCTACCTCCCATATGGGGTACCTGAATTTTTATCCCAACTCACAGCTCTTGCCTTCGTCCACCCTCAGCCCAGCCCTGGTCCTTGTGAGCAATTATTGGAAACACTTTCTCTGTCTCTTTCTCTCTCTCTCCATTTATCTCTGTTTCTCTGCCTACCAAATTGAAAAGAAATAATTTTAAAATTTTACATCAATTTTATATTCAACTTTATCAAGCCTTCTGTGAAAGCTTTTGCTTTTTCTATTTTATATTACATTTTATTTTTATAAATTTATATAAAGAGAATAGATTTCATAAATTTCATATGAAGTCTTTTTTTTTTTTTTTTTTTTTTTGACAGGCAGAGTGGACAGTGAGAGAGAGACAGAGAGAGAAAGGTCTTCCTTTGCCGTTGGTTCACCCTCCAATGGCCGCCGCTGCAGCCAGCGCACCGCGCTGATCCGATGGCAGGAACCAGGATCCAGGTGCTTTTCCTGGTCTCCCATGGGGTGCAGGGCCCAAGCACCTGGGCCATCCTCCACTGCACTCCCTGGCCATAGCAGAGAGCTGGCCTGGAAGAGGGGCAACCGGGACAGAATCCGGCGCCCCGACCGGGACTAGAACCCGGTGTGCCGGCGCCGCAAGGTGGAGGATTAGCCTAGTGAGCCACGGCACCGGCCGAAATTTCATATGAAGTCTTAAGAGCATAACAATTATTCCCACCCTCACAAAAATTAAAAGATTTTGCTTTTTCTATCCCAATTCATAACTGTAGTATCAGTTTCAGCATTTATTCTTTTATCCTTTAAATATAGATCTACAATTCTCCTGGGATGAATTTTTGTGTATGTTGTAACATAGCGATCCAATTACATTTTCTCTGATGTGCTACCCTATTTTTCAACAATTTTTATTGAAAAGTCTGTTCTGTCCCTAGAGCTAACAGTGCCAACTCTCTCATAAAACAAATTTCAATATATGCTAGGGGCAGTGCCATGGCTTTCATTACTGATGCACTGATCTAGTAGTCTATCTTTGTAGAAATAACATACTTTCTTAATTACTATAAATTTAAAATAATCCCTGTTATCTGGTAGAGCAAAATTTTTCCACTTGGTCTTCATCAATCTTAAGTTGTTGGTTGTTTTCCATTTTAATATAAATGTTAGAAATACAATGGAAAATTAGTTACATACAAACGTACAGATTTTTTTTAAAAAGCAGACTTTTGTGATTTGACAAGAGTTGCACTGAAACTGTCAATCAACTTAAGAAGTATTGCCAGGATGACAATATTGCATCTTCCAGTGCATGAACATTGCTCACTATTCCATTTATTTAATATTTTTAAAATTTTCTTCAGTAGTGTTTTAGATTAGCTTTATGAGGGTCCAGTAGTTATTTTATTTATTCTCAGGACTTAACACTCTTACATACCACTGTAGGAAACATCTTTTTAAAAGACATTGTCTGAATATTATTATTGGCATATAGAAATACGTTTGATATTTACATATTGATCTTACAACCATCTGCTCCCTAAATCAAATAATTAATTTATGTATTCTTTTGTATTTTATAGATAAAATCTTTTGCAAATAATGACAGCTTATTTTTGCCTTATAATTCTTATGTATTTTCCCATACTTATAGTGTTAAGTCTTCCAGAACAATATTAAACAGAAATGTCATAACTAGCATCTTTATTTTATACAAACCTTTAAAAGGAGTGTTCATCATTTTAAAATATTTTCCCATAGGTTTCTTGAAAGGTCCAGTTTTGTGGGGGATGAAGAGACTAGTCAAAGATTAAGAAATGTCCCTTCTTTTTCTAGATAGCGAGGATTTCATATAAAATAACATTTATATATTTTCTTTTAATATTTTTGAATAATTCCTACTTCAGCTAAAATAATCAGTTTCCTTTTATTTATTCTGTAAAAAGAGTAAATTATTTTGATTGATTTTCAAATCTTAATCTCTGTTTTAATAAAGCCAAAATGTTTGTGACCAAGCACAATTTCACAATATTATTAGACTAGTTTGAAAATATTTCATTTAGACATTTTACATTTATGCTAGTGAGTAAAAATTACTTGTAATTTTCCTTTCTTGTTGTTGTATTGACGACTGAAACGTCAATCTGTTAATCTTTTGCAGTTCATTTGTTTTTCTCTGGATATATTTTGTATATATTTACTGGCGCTTGACTTTATTTTTCTGAGGTTTATTAGCAAAGGTTTGACATGATTTAGTGGAGAATTCCTTTTCTTTATTATATTTATGTTTCATTGATTCATAAAGCCTCTTCAAGCTCTGAAAAATGTTGCTGCTAGCTCCTCAAATACTACTTTTATGCCGTTCCATTTCCCTTTATTTTGGGACACCAATTGATATATATTATATAGTACTTCAAAAAGTTCATGGAATAGTGAATTAAAAGATCAGCTTATTTTGCTGCAAAATATTTCTAAACTATAATATAAGGGATCTTCAAAAAATTCATGAAAAACATGTACTACAAGAAAATCATGCATAGATTACAAAAATTTTTATGCCAAACTGAACTTGTCTCTTAAGTCTATTTCCATTAATTTTTGAAGTACTACTGTTTTAGCTTTCTTGTGTACACTTTATGATTCTGACTCACTGAATGTTTTGTATTGCTTCATTTCTCTGTTCTTTTTTAATTTATTTTATTTATTTTTTATTTAGTAAATATAAATTTCCAAAGTATAGTTAATGGATTACAATGGCTACCCCCCCCATAATTTCTCTCCCACTCACACCTCTCCCATCTCCTGCTCCCTCTCCCATTCCATTCACATCAGGATTCATTTTCAATTATCTTTGTATACAGAAGATCGATTTAGTATATATAAAGTAAAAATTTCATCAGTTTGCACCCACACAGAAACACAAAGTGTAAAATACTGTTTCAGTACTAGTTATAGCATTACTTCACATTGCACAATACATTAAGGACAGAGATTCCACATGAGAAGTAAGTACACAGTGACTCCTATTGTTGACTTAACAATTTGACACTCTTATTTATGGCGTCAGTAAACTCCCTAGCCCTAGTCATGAGTTGCCAAGGCTATGGAAGCCTTTTGAGTTCACCAACTTTGATCTTATTCCGACAGGGTCATAGTCAAAGTGGAAGATCTCTCCTCCCTTCAGAGAAAGGTACCTCCTTCTTTGATGGCCCCGTTCTTTCCACTGGGATCTCACTTGCAGAGATCTTCCATTTAGGGTTTGTTTTTTTTTTTTTCCCCAGGGTGTCTTGGCTTTCCATGCCTATAATACTCTCATGGGCTCTTCAGCCAGATCTGACTGCCTTAAGGGCTGATTCTGAGGCCAGAGTGCTATTTAGGACATCTGCCATTCTATGAGTCTGCTGTGTATCCCACTTCCCATGATAGACTGTTCTCTCCATTTTTGATTCTATCAGCTAGTATTTGCAGACACTAGTCTTGTTTATGTGATCCCTTTTACTCTTAGACCTATCAGTGTCATCAATTGTGAAATGAAATTGACCACTTGGATTACTGAGATGGCATTGGTACATGCCACCTTGATGGGATTGTACTGGGATCCCCTGGCATGATTCTAACTTCGCCATTTGGGGCAAGTCTGATTGAGCATGTCCCAAATTGTACATCTCCTCCCTCTCTTATTCGCACTCTTATATTTAACAGGTACCACTTTTCAGTTAAAATTTAAACACCTAAGAATAATTGTGTGTTAATTACAGAGTTCAACCAATAGTACTAAAACAAAACAAAGAGAAAATACTAAAAGGGATAAAGTATTACATTGTACATCAACAGTCAGGACAAGAGCTGATCAAGTCACTGTTTCTCATAGTATTCTATAAAGTACATGTCCCAAAATTCCTTCATCCAGTCTAGTGTTGATGGGCATTTGGGTTGGTTCCAGGTCTTAGCTATTGCGAATTGAGCTGCAATAAACATTAATGTGCAGACAGCTTGTTTGTTTGCCAATTTCATTTCCTTTGGGTAAATTCCAAGGAGTGGGATGGCTGGGTCGAACGGTTGGGTTATCTTCAGGTTTCTGAGGAATCTCCAGACTGACTTCCATAGTGGCTTAACCAATTTGCATTCCCACCAACAGTGGGTTAGTGTCCCTTTTTCCTGACATGCTCTCCAGCATCTATTGTTGGTAGATTTCTGAATGTGAGCCATTCTAACCGGTGTGAGGTGAAACCTCATTGTGGTTTTGATTTGCATTTCCCTGATTGCTAATGATCTTGAACATTTTTTCATATGTCTGTTGGCCATTTGGATTTCCTCTTTTGAAAAATGTCTATTGAGGTCCTTGGCCCATCTCTTAAGTGGGTTGTTTGTTTTGATGTTGTGGAGTTTCTTGATTTCTTTGTAGATTCTGGTTATCAACCCTTTCTCTGTTGCATAGTTTGAGAATATCTTTTCCCATTCTGTCGGTTGCCTCTTTACTTTCCTGACTGTTTCTTTTGCAGTACAGAAACTTCTCAATTTGATGCAATCCCAAATGTTAATTCTGGCTTTGACTGCCTGTGCTTCTGGGGTATATTCCAAGAAGTCTTTGTCAGTACCTATATCTTGCTGGGTTTCTCCAATGCTCTCAAATAATTTGATGGTGTTGGGTTATAGATTTAAGTCTTTAATCCATGTTGAGTGAATTTTTGTGTAAGGTGAAAGGTAGGGGTCTTGCTTCATGATTCTGCACGTGGAAATCCAATTTTCCCAGCACCATTTATTAGATCGGTTTTGGATACTTTGTCAAATATAAGTTGGCTGTAGATATTTGGATTCATTTCTGGTGTTTCTATTCTGTTCCATTGGTCTATCCATCTGTTTCTGTACCAGTACCATGCTGTTTTGATAACAACTGCACTGTAGTAAGTCCTGAAATCTGGTATTGTGATGCCTCCAGCTTTGTTTTTGTTGTACAAGATTGCTTTACCTATTTGAGGACTCCTGTGTCTCCATATGAATTTCAGCATCATTTTTTCCAGATCTGAGAAGGATGTCTTAGGTATTTTGATTGGTATTGCATTGAATCTGTAAATTGCTTTTGGGAGAATGGACATTTTGATGATATTGATTCTTCCAATACATGAGCATGGAAGATTTTTCCATTTCTTGGTATCCTCTTCTATTTCTTTCTTTAAGGTTTTGTAATTTTCATCGTAGAGATCATTAACATCCTTGGTTAAGTTTATTCCAAGGTATTTGATTGTTTTTGTAGCTATTGTGAATGTGATTGATCTTAGAAATTCTTCCTCAGCCAAGGCATTGCCTGTGTATACAAAGGCTGTTGATTTTTGTGCATTGATTTTATATCCTGCTACTTTGCCAAACTCTTCTATGAGTTCCAATAGTCTCTTAGTAGAGTTCTTTGGATCCCCTAAATAAAGAATCATATCATCTGCAAAGAGGGAAAGTTTGACTTTTTCCTTCCCAATTTGTATTCATTTAATTTCTTTTTCTTGCCTAATAGCTCTGGCTAGAACTCCCAGAACTATATTGAATAGCAGTGGTGAGAGTGGGCATCCCTGTCTGGTACCAGATCTCAGTGGAATGCTTCCACCTTTTCCCCATTCAATAGGATGTTGGTCGTGGGTTTTTCATAAATTGCTTTGATTGTATTGAGGAATGTTCCTTCCATACCCAGTTTGCTTAGAGTTTTCATCATGAAAGGGTGTTGTATTTTATCAAATGCTTTCTCTGCATCTATTGAGATAATCATATGGTTTTTCTTCTGCAGTCTGTTAATGTGGTGTATCACGTTGATTGTTTTGCAAACATTGAGCCATCCCTGCATGCCAGGGATAAATCCCACTTGGTCTGGGTGGATGATCTTTCTGATGTGTTGTTGCATTCTATTGGCCAGAATTTTATTGAGGATTTTTGCATCTATGTTCATCAGGGATATTGGTCTGTAATTCTCTTTCAATGCTGCATCTTTTTCCGGCTTAGGAATTAAGGTGATGCTGGCTTCATAGAAAGAATTTGGGAGGACTCCCTCTTTTTCGATTGTTCTGAATAGTTTGAGAAGAATTGGACTTAGTTCTTCTTTAAATATCTGGTAGAATTTAGCAGTGAATCCATCTGGTCCCTGTGATCTTTTGCTGTGAGGTTTCCTTCCTTTACCTTTTTTAATATTGATGACTGTGTTTCTGTGTTTCTGTGTGCAACACATCCTTAAGCATCTTTTGCAGGGCTGGATGAGTGGCCACAAAGTCTTTCAATTTCTGTTTGCTATGAAAGGTCTTAATTTCACCTTCATTCACAAATGAGAGCTTTGCAGGATATAATATTCTGGGCTGGCAGTTTTTCTCTCTTAGTACCTGGGCTATGTCTCGCCATTCCCTTCTAGCTTGTAGGGTTTCTGATGAGAAGTCCGCTGTGAGTCTAATTGGAGATCCTCTGAGAGTAATCTGACATTTCTCTCTTGCACATTTTAGGATCTTTTCTTTCTGTTTCACTGTGGTGAGTTTAATTACAACGTGTCATGGTGAGGATCTCTTTTGGTCATGTTTATTAGGGGTTCTATTAGCTTCCTGTACTAGGATGTCTCTGTCCTTCTCCAAATCTGGGAAATTTTCTGCTATTATCTCACTAAAAAGGCCTTCTAATCCTTTCTCTCTCTCCATCCCTTCAGGAACTCCTAGAACCCGAATGTTGGGTTTTTTAATAGTATCCTGTAGATTCCCCACAATATTTTTTAGATTTCTAATTTCCTCTTCTTTTCTTTGGTTTGACTGTATCCTTTCCTGTTCTCTGTCTTCTAAGTCCGATATTCTCTCTTCTGCTTCACCCATTCTGTTTTTAAGGCTCTCTAATGTGTTTGTCATTTGATCAATTGAATTCTTCATTTCATTATGATTTCTCGTCTATCACAGTTTCATGTTCTACTAGTTCTTTCATTTCATTTAGATTCCTTCTTAGTATTTCATTTTCATGAGAAAGATTTTCTATCTTGTCCATTAAGGATTTCTGTAGTTCAAGAATTTGTTTTTGAGAACTTCTTAATGTTCTTATCAATTTTTTGAGATCTGCTTCTTGCATTTCTTCTATCTCATCACCTTCATAATCTTAAATTGGGGTGTCTATTTCATTTGGGGCATCATAGTGTCTTCCTTGTTCTTATTACCTCGGTTTTTGTGTTTGTTGTTTGGCATATTGGAGATATTTGGTTTCTTCACTGTGGTGTTTTTTCTTGTTATACTATGACTCTAGATTAAGTGGACTGTCTGTTTTGATGGAGCCTTAGAGGTTTGAGATGGGTGTGGCCTGAGAGTTCTGTTTGGTTCCTCAGGGTCAATGATGTGCCAAAGGTGACACTCCCAGGTTAGGCATGGTAGATCTCTCTCTCTTTCTTTTTTGGATTCAAAAGGGAAGTAATTCCGCACAGCTGAGCGGAATTGGAGGTAGTTAGCAGGCAAATGATATACCCATAGGAGCCAGAGATCGGAAGCTCTTTCCCAAGGACCACACAGGGAATCTGTTCTGCCCTCAGTGTGGGCTTAAATTCTCCTTCAGTCTCCCACTGGGTTGCCAAGGTTACCAAATTGTAGCATCTCTGGAGAGCACTCACGTGAATTCCGTGAGTTCTCTCCCCCACTGTCTCTTTTTTCACAGTCTCAGTTCAGTAACACCACACATTCACTAGGTCCTAATCTCCTGTTAATTCGCCCCGCCCAGAGTCAGGTTTTTCTGCTAGGCTCAGGGCCGGTGCAGACCTGAGGTCGCCCTGCTTATGACGTATGTCCAAGATGGCGCCTGCTCTTTGTCTTGCTCACCTTTGAGAGGTGAGCGGAGAGAGAGAAACTTGTGTCCATATCGGTCACTTTTCTCTCTCTCTCTCTCTCTCTCTCTCTCTCTTCTAGTTAGCCTGGTGAACTTTTCCCCACGGGGTCATTCCCTCTAGTCTCCTCTTTCTGCTTGCCTGCCACTGTCTCGGGCTATTGAGGTTCAGCTCACCTCGCATTCCAGCGCTGGTGTGTTGAGTCTGCCACTGGTGTCCCGAACTGTGGGCTCCCATGCTCTCCACGCAGGTCCACTGTGAATCACTCGTTCCAGAAGAGCTTCCTCTGCTGTTTGTTCCCCTACTCTTCCTTGAACCTGCAGTATCTCTTTTATTAAACTGTCTCTCTCCGGGCTATCAGTGTGCTCCCTTCCTATTCTGCCATCTTTCCCAGAGACAGTTCCATTTCTCTGTTCTTAAATCTGTGCATTTTCTTCTGATATAAATTGTTGTTCACTAATTCTCCCATCAACAATATTCTATCTACTGTTAAACTGTCCATTGGGTTAGTATGCTTTTCAGTTAGTTAATTTCCATATGCATTTATTCATATTTAAAATCCGTTGTCAATTTTCTCAATCTTATCTCTTTGAATGTAATAAGAGGTTACTATTTTGTACCAAATAATTCCATGGAGCCCCTTCCTCTATTGCCATCTTTGTTTTCAGCTCCATGTTCACATTGTCTGTCGCTCCCCGTGTTCGTGGAGGAACGACACAGGACCCTGCGCTGTTCTTTTGTCTGCTCGGCCCTCCCCGGGTTTGCTGCTGGTCCTTCCCGGGTTGGCTACCATCCCTTCCACCTCCGTGGAAGGGCGGTTCCCCCTGCCACTTTCCCCACTTCCGCGGGGGAGCGGCACACCACTGGCCGGCTCTCTCGGGGGCTGCACAGGTGTTCCTCTTAGATGTTCCTGGTGCATGTTGTCTCTCTCCTCCTTTATAGTCCTCTTCCGCCAATCCCAACTCTGCTACCCACACGCTGAGCACGCTGCTCTCCTCCAATCAGGAGCAGCTCCTGCAGCTTGTCAAGTTGGTGAGAGGCAGCTGGGTAGAAGCTGCTTGCTCCTCTCCCAGCGCCATATTGTGGGAGAGCAGATGTATAGAATAAGTCTTAATTCCAGTAACAGTATAGCCTGAGTTGCTCCCCACAATTGTCCTCTTCATTTTTCTCATTTTTATTTTACATACAACATATTATTATAAATTTTGTGATAGCCTTCATTTAGAAAACAGTAACTTAAAAGAATCAGGAGGATATTATCTTGGCTATAAAGATTTAGTTTGGGGCCCAGCCTTGTGCCACAGCTGGTTAAGCTACCACCTGTCTCCCATTTTAAACCAAGATTCAAGTCCTAGATGCTCCACCTCCAATCTGGCTCCATTCATATGTGCCTGGGAAAGCAGCAGAAGATGGTACAAGTACTTAGACCCCTTCCACCCACATGGGAGACCTGAATGGAGTTCCAGGTTCTTGGCTTCAGCTGGACCCAGACCCAGCCATTCCCGCCATTTAGGGAGTGAACCAGCAGATGGAAGATCTCTCTCTGGCTGTCTCTCTCACTCTGTAGTTCTCTGCCTCTTAAATAGATAAACATATAAATCTTTTAAAAATAATAAAAATTTGATTTTATTTCTACCACATTTTGGGTGTCCCTATCACTTGGTAATTACCTTCATTCACTTTGAGGATTTGGAATGACCTTAAACTGAAATGAATCTCTTGTAAGACCTTATTTGATATCAGTTTTCACTTAGACAGTAGTACAGCGCTCCATTGCAGAATCTAGGACTCAAGTTCGTGTTGCAATGCATGAGAATGGTGTCCAAAGTGTTCAGGATTTTAGCTTTTCTCTGCTCACTCAGGAATCAACAAACACCCTTCCTCCGCATGGGAGATGAGCAGTCTTGAAGAAGGGGTTAACCTTTCCAAGCTTCTCTCCCCTGCAGATCTGGCCTGATCATTCTTCACCATGTTATTAGCAATTTAGTGCCTTTTAGCAGATGTTTTCGTATTATTTCCAGATGCTGTATCTATGAGCAGTGGAGAATGGGTGTAAATTACTTACACCCATTTGCCACAGTGGAATCAGAAGTTTGCTAACCCTTTATTTTTTTAGATGATTCTTAGGCAAATTACTTACTCTCTCCAAGCCTCCCTAAGGAAAGGAGAGATTCCTCTGTAGAAAGATTCCTTTTTATTTCCTCTCAATATACTTTTTAATGACTCCATTTTCAACACAGGGATGAGGTAGGATTATTGCTTATGATTATAGGTTGCATGCGTAAAACATGCAAAATAGGATGTTATTTTTTTTGACAGGCAGAGTTAGACAGTGAGAGACAGAGAGACAGAGAGAAAGGTCTTCCTTCCGTTGGTTGGCCGCACTGCACCAATTGGAAGCCAGGAGCCAGGTGCTTCCTCCTGGTCTCCCATGCAGGTGCAGGGCCCAAGCACTTGGGCCATCCTCAACTGCCCTCCCAGGCCACAGCAGAGAGCTGGACTGGAAGAGGAACAACCGGGACAGAAGTCCCCAGTCGGGACTAGAAGCCAGGGTACCAGCGCCACAGGCAGAGGATTAGCCAAGTGAGCCGTGGCGCCTGCCCAAGGATGTTATTTCTATTTATATTAATCAGAAAAATATCATACATATTCTCATAGAAATACACAAGTTGGCCTTCCACATTTAGGGGTATAACCAGCTGAAAAAAAAAAACTGTCTGTACTGAATACGTACATGCTTTTCTTTCTCCATCATTGTTTCCTAAACAATACAGCAGAACAACTATTTACATAACATTTACATTGTATCAAGTACAAGTAATCTAGAAATGATTTAAAGTATATAGGAGGGGCCAGTGCTGTGGTGCAGCAGGTTAAAGCTCTGGCCTGAAGCGCCAGCATCCCATATGGGAGCCAGGTTCTAATCCCAGCTGCTCCTCTTCTGATCCAGCTCTCTGCTATGGCCTGGGAAAGCAGTAGAGGATGGCCCAAGTCTTGGCCCCCTGCACCCATGGGGGAGACCTGGAAGAAGCTCCTGGCTCCTGGCTTCGGATCGGCACATCTTCGGCCGCTGCGGCTATCTGGGGAGTGAACCAGTGGATGGAAGACCTTTCTCTCTGTCTCTGCCTCTCTGTGTAACTCTGTCTTTCAAATAAATAAAATAAATCTTTAAAAAAAATAAAGTATATAGGAGGATGTGTGCAGGTTACATGCAAGTACTGTACCATTTTATATGTGGTACCTGAACATCGTGCAGGTTTGGGCCTGGGTATTGGGATGCTGGAATCAGTATTTCACAAACAAGTTTCTGAGACAAAGAAAGTGATTGTAACTCATTGCAGAGAGTCAGTCATTACTATTCCAAATTACATCAAAATCTTCAAACACAACACCCAAGAGAGGAGAGTTACTCAGCACCTGTCCACCTCAAACACCATGAAGAGTCTGCCTTGTATTCCAGTTTACCCAAGTTCCTACTGAAGAGCTGCGATCCATGCAATTGCAATAAAATATCTTTTCCTTTAGTAAGAAAATTAAGACAAGAACCAATTTTTCCCTTTTCGTGTTCCAGTCTCCTTTTGATTCTGAACTAAAGACTTGTGGAACATTAAAAAACAATAGAATTTCAGGTAAGCCCCTAAGACTCTGTGTTTATTTTCAGTTTTGGGTAAACTCTGTAGTTTCCAAAGGATAAAATTTTAAAAGTAGTAAATTTAACATTGAAATTCCAGGACAGGCTTTTCAGGTGTATTATTCTTCAAATGTAAAATGATTATTAGTCACATCTAACTTGTAATTTTGCGGGGAGGATTAACTGTGATAATACTTCACAGCATTTTCCAAAATTTTCATACTTTTGGTCTAAAGAAATACTAGGTTATAATTGTGATTATAATCTGAGTTACACTATGTGGATTTTTAAAAGTGTACCTACATAGAAATCATTAGCTCTCGAAACAATTAATTAGTAACTTTACCTCTTGTTGACAGAGCTCTGCCTAATTGGCTCCTCAGACAAATCCTATAGAAGGCAACTGAGACAGTACAAAGAAAATTTTGCCTGGAATTTGGAAATCTGAATTTGAACATTTATCAGCCATTGAACTTGGAAAAATTAGCCACTGTCTGCTATAGTGGACTTACTTACAGCCTGAGGCTAATACCTAACCAATTTGTGTGGAGTAATTAGATAGCACACATAGAAGGCGCATTTGTCTGTAGGCAAATGGGCCCTCAAGACCTGTTGTATTCGTGGCCTCATTTCCAAGTTAAAGAAATAGATGCAGAGAGGTAAATGTGCCTTAGTTACCACATGGAAAGGAAACAACTGCTGGAAATAGAATGCAGATTTATGAACACCCACCCCAATGCTCTTCTAAAGAATCATACTTTTTTTTTTTGCATTTATGAACAACAGGCTTCGTGTGAAAAATATTGTGAATTCTATTCAGCTTTTCCTAAATTATTCAGCATTTAGTGCCTCAAAGTCTCCATTAAGAGGACCCATTTCTCATGTATAGGAAGAAAATATGGAATGATAAGTGTATGTTGAAAGATTCTGTGTCCTTTATCAGAAGTTATCACAACATTATATATCTGATGAAGCAGAGGTCATAGACTGCATGGAGTATAGGGACAATGCTGGATACTGAAGCGAGTGTGTGCTGCAGCTCCAAAGGAAATCTGAAAGTCACCGAGTCTAGAGAAAATCTCATTCACAGCTTGTTTGCTTTTCTCCTCTTTCTACCTCATAAACATCATGCACGATATGAAAATAACAAGTTATTGAAGCACATCAGTTAAGCAGGAGCTGAGCTTAATAGACTTCAAAATCTCTTGAATTGCTCTATGGCTTAACAAAGATTATTGAAAGAAGAGACTTAGCCGCTAATTGAAAAGATGGCTAAAAACATTCTTAAATACAAAGAAAATTTTTTCTGCTTAATATATTCTTAGCTGTGAAATTATAGCAATCTGTAGGGCTCTGAAATGAAACCAAAAATAAGGTTTACTGATTGAACAATTAAATTGTAACCAGCCCAGTGATAATCAGACATTTATATTTTTTCATTTGCTGAGAGGACCATCTGGATAAATACGAGCAGGTGAATTCAGCTAATATCTTTTCAGAATGAGACTGAACTGTGCTGTGAGAATGTACTGCCCTTCACACCTGGCTGCTTTGGACCCTCACTTTCATGACCTTTCACCTCCGCTTGACGCCAAGGGCCAGAGAATCCCATGATTTCATTATAGTAAATTAGGTGTCACAAGCTACTGTGATATGCCAGCCAGGTTTAAAAGCAACATTGCAAGTCTCTTTGCTATTCTCCAAGAAATCAATAGTGCTTCCCTCTGCAGCAGGATCCTGAGCTCAGATCACTTTGCCACATTTCAAAGCAAATGACACAGTATGTGGAAATGGCTAACAGATAAAAAGCAGAAGAGTACAGAAGTACTCTGAGTGCTCAATTCAAGGAGGAGAAATCAAGACATTCCTTGTGAAGGAGTTTCTAATTATTTTCACTCCTCTCTCTCTTACAGAATTTGGAGTCCTCCATGTTTTTAAAAATCTGAAGATTATACTCTGAGGGTCTCAAAATAGTAAATTTCTGATAAATGGTGATTAATTTTAAGTGAGAGTCTCTACATCTGCAAAGGCAAATAATCTATATGACCCAATGATATGGCAGGGGCATGAAGCTGGTCTCTATTGTCCTTTCAATTATGATTGCCTAGTAACCATTGTCGTCGTACTCATCAGCCTTGCCACGATTCCTGACTCATAATGAAATAGCTACAAAAAAAGCAGAGCCTTCTAAATGATCTTATGGAGATTGCAGATTATAATTCACCTTTATCCCTCACCTTAACATTCAAAGAATTATACTGTGTGGAGATGAAATGAGAAAAACAGGGCAGGGGTGGGCGTTTGGCAGAGCAGCTAAGACAGTTCTTAGGATGCCTGCATCCGTGCTGCAGTGCCTGGGTCAAGTCTCGGCTCTACCCCCTTTCCCTCTCCTATTCATGGGCTCTGACCCCACGCCGTCCTGGCAGCCCTCTGTCCTGGGTCCACCCCACGCCACCTGTGTGGCTCCAGGTCCAGGAGGGAGTGGTCGAGCCACTCGTCCCAGAGAGCAGCGTGCCGCTGAAAGGCGGCACTGAGGACTCAGGCAGCTGGGCCCCTTCCACCATGAGGGAGACCTGGATTGAGTCTCCATGTCCGCCTTTTGTCCTGTTCCAGAACTGATCGTTGCAGGCATTTGAAAAGTTCTGGCTCTACTTTCCAAATAGAATGACTATAAATAAATAAAATCTCTAAAAGAAAAAGAAAAAATTATACGTCATGAGTCCACAAACTATAGACCATGGATTAAATGTGGCCTACTGCCCTTTTTTGTAAATAAAGTTTTATTGAAACAGAGACACTTATGATGCATACTTATTTACTATTGCTTATGACTGCTTTATGGCTGTGCTTACAGTATTATGTATTATAGAAACCTTTTATTTAATGAGTACAAATTTCATGAGTACAACTTTAGGAATATAGTGGTTGTTCCCCACATTCCCACCCTCCCACTCTCACTCTCATCCCTCCTCCTCCTCCTTCTCCCATCCCATTCTTCATTAAGATTCGTTATTAACTAAACTTATATACAAAAGGCCAAATCTGTACTAAGTAAAAATTTCAACAATTTGCACCCATCATGCACACACACACACAAATATAAAGAACTGGTTTTTTTTAAAGATTTGTTTTATTTTTTTGAAAGACAGAGAGAAGTAGAGACAGAGAGCGAGGTCTTCCATCCACTGGTTCACGCCCCAGATGGCCGTGATGGCCAGAACTGCACCGATCTGAAACCAGGAGCCAAGAGCTTCTTCTGGGTCTCCCACACAAGTGCAGGGTACCAAGGACCTAGTCCATCTTCTACTGCTTTCCCAGGCCATAGCATAGAGCTGCATCAGGAGAGGAGTAGCCGGGACTAGAACCAGAGCCCATATGGAAGCCAGCGCTTCAGGCTAGGGCTTTAACCCGCTGCGCCACAGTGCCAGCCCCTAAAGAACTGTTTAAGAACAAGTTTTATGGTTAATTCTGATACTACAACTCATTAAGGACAGAGCTCCTTCATGGAGTGTAAGTGCACAGTGACCCTGTAGTTAAACAATTAACACTCTTATGCATGATATCAGTGATCAAACAAGGCTACAAGGCTCTTGATGTGAGCTGCCAAGGCTATGGAAGCCTTTCAAGTCCACAGTCTTTATCAGTATTTAGCCAGGGCCATAAGCAAAGTGGAAATTCTCTCCTCTCTTAAGAGAAAAGTACATTCTTTAGTGGCCCCTTGTTTCCCTGGGGTCTCACTTAGAGATCCTTCATATAGGATTTTTTTTTTTTTTTTTTTTTTTTTTTTTTTTTTTTTTTTGCCACAGTGTCTTCTTGGCTTTCTGTGCCTGAAATATTCTCATGGGGTTTTCAGCCAGACTAGAATGCCGTTAGGGCTAATTTTGACGTCAGAGTGCTGTTTAGGGCATTTGTCATTCAATGAGTCTGCTCTCTGGACTGCTTCCCATGTTGCAACATTCTCTCCATTTTATTACTAGACACTTGATCTTATTTATATGATTCCTTTAACACTTAATCCTATCTACATGATCAATTAACCATTTAATATGATTACTTTAACACATAAGATGGCATTATTATTACCACTGATCTTAGTGGGATTTGGAGGCCCATGGCAAGTTTTAAGCTTTACCTTTAGAAATAAGTCGATGAGAATGTATGCAGAACTGTAAAGCTTCTCCCTCTCTTATTCTCACTCTTATTTTCTACTGGGATCTATTTTCAATTTTTATACACATGTGATTAATTCTATGTTAACTAAAGAGTTTAACCAATGGCATTAAGAAGGAAAAATAAATAAATAAAAAATGAAAAAAACTGTCCTTTGACAGTCAAGACAAGAGCTGCTCATGTCATTGCTTCTTTAGGTGCTCTGTTAGTTATCACAGATGAGGGAGAACGTATGGCATTTCTCCCTTTGGGAATGGCTTATTTCACTAAATATGATGTTTTCCAGATTCATCCTTTTTTGTTGTAAGTAACCATATTTTGTTGTTTTTTTTTTAATGTTTTGTAGTATTCCATAGAGTACATATCCCATAATTTCTTTATCTAGTCTTTGGTGAGCATTTAGTTTGAGTCCATGTCTTAGCTATTATGAATTGAGCTGCAATAAGCATGGGGCTGCAGATAACTCTTATTTGCTGATTTCATTCCCCTTGGGTAAATTCCAAGGAGTGGGATTGCTGGGTTGAGGACCATATTCAGATTTCTGAGGTATCTCCAAACTGTCTCCCATAGTGGTTTTACCAGTCTGCATTCCCACCGATGGTGGATTAGGCTACCTTTACCACTACATCCTGGCCAACATTTGTTGTTTGTTGATTTCTGTATGAAAGCCATTCTAACTGGGATGAGGTTAAACTTCATTGTGGTTTTGATTTGCATTTCTTTGATGGCTAGTGATCCTGAGCTTTTTTTATATGTGTCTTAGATACATGTCATGAATTGCCTTGAATGTATTGAAAAATGTTCCTTCTAAACCCAATTTGCTTAGAGTTTTCATCATGAAAGGGTGTTGTATTTTGTCTAATGCTTTCTCCATATCTATTGAGATAATCATGATAATCATACGGTTTTTGTCCTTCAGTTTATTAATGTGATGTATTATGTTGATTGGTTGACAAATGTTAAACCATCCCTGCATACCAGGGATAAATCTCACTTGGACCAAGTGAATGATCTTTCTGATGTATTGTTGGGATTTATTTGGGCAGAATTTTGTTGAGGATTTTTGCATCTATGTTCATCAGGGAAATTGGTCTGTAGTTCTCTTTCTCTGTTGCATCTTTTCCGGGTTTAGGAATTAAGGTAATGCTGGCTTCACAGAAAGAATTTGGGAGGATTCCCTCCCTTTCAATTTTTTTTGAATAACTTGAGAAGAAGCAGAGTTACTTCAAATGTCTGATAGAATTCAGCAGTGAAGCCATCTGGTCCTGGGCTTTTCTTTGTTGGGAGAGTCTTTATTAATGATACAATTTCTGTCTTGGAAATGGGTCTGCTTATGTTTTCCATGTCTTAATGGCTCAATTTAGATAGGTTGTATGAGTCTAGGAACCTATCCATTTCTTCTAGGTTTCCCAGTTTGCTGGCATACAACTCTTTGTAGTGATTTCTGATGATTCTTTTTATTTATGTGGTGTCTGTTGTTACATTTCCTTTTTCATCTCTAATTTTGTTGACTTGGGTCTTCTCTCTCCTTTTTCTGGTTAATTGGGCCAGTGGTGTGTCACTGTTGTTTATTTTTTTCAAAAACAAAAACAGCTCTCCACATTGTTGATCTCTTGCATTCTTTTGTTTCAATTTTGTTGGTTTCTTCTCTAATTTCAATTATTTCTTTTCTCCTACTAATTTTGGATTGGTTTTCTATTGTTATTCTAGATCTTTGAGATGCATTTGGTGCCTTTCCAATTACTTCATGCAGGCACCAGTTGCTATAAACTTTCCTCTTAACACTGTTTTTGCTATATCCCATAAATTTTTGTATGTTGTATTGTCATCTTCATTTGTTTCCAAAAATTTTTTGATTTCTCTTTTGATTTCTTCTATGACCCATGACGCATTCTTCATTCAGGAATATGTTGTTCAGTTTCCATGTGTTTGAATATGTTCTGGAGATTCCTGAGTTGTTGATTTCCAGCTTCATTGCACTGCGGTCAGAGAAGATGCATGGCATGACTTTGATTTTTTTGAATTTGCTGAGACTTGCTTTATGGCCTACCATGTGGTCAGTCCACGAAAAAGTTCCATGCACTGGTGAGGAAAATGTGTATTCTGTGGCTGTAAGGTGGAAGGCTCTGTAGATATTTGCTAGGTCCATTTGGTCTATGGTGTCGATTAACTTATTTGCTTTTTTATTTTCTGTCTGGTTGATCTGTCCATTGCTGAAAGTGGGGTGTTGAAGTCCCCCATTACTATTGTATTTGAGTCCATATCTCCCTTTAAATTTATTAACATTTCTTTTAAATAGCCAGGTATCCTATATTTAGGTGCATATATGTTTATAATAGTCACATCATCTTGTTGAATTGATCCTTTAATCATTATATAGTTTTATTTTTTGTCTCTTTGAATAGTTTTTTTGTTGAAATCTATTTTGTCTGATATTAGGATGGCCACACCAGCTCTTTTTTGGTTTCTGTTAGCTTGGATTATCTACTCCATCCTTTCACATTCAGTCTGTGTGCATCTTTGTTGTTAAAATGTGTTTCTTATAAGCAGAAAATAGATGGGTTTTCTTTTTTAATCCATTCAGCCAGCCTGTGTCTTTTAACTGTGGAGTTACTACCATTTACATTGAGGGTGACTATTGTTAAGTACTGACTTTGCCCCACCATGTTTCTGTAAATAGTCCTATTTTTGTGTTTTGGATTCCCTTTGTACTTTTTCTGTCATTTTCTGTGATCATCTTTTTTCATAGTAATGTTTCTGATTCTTTGTTGCTGTGCGCAGCACATCCTTGAGCATCTTTTGTAGGGCTGGACGAGTATTCACAAATTCTTTCAATGTCTAATTCTTGTGGAAGATCCTTATTTCTCCTTCATTCATAAATGAGAACTTTGCAGGGTACGGTATTCTGGACTGACAGTTTTGTCTCTTAGGACTTGGAATATATCTTGCCGTTCTCTTCTTGGCTGTAAAGTTTCTGAAGCAAAGTCTGCAGTGCCTCTAATTGGATTTCCTCTGAATGTGATTTGGCATTTCTCTCATGCACATTTTAAGATCTTTTCTTTATGTTTTACTGTGGAGAGTTTTTCTACAATAAGTTGTGGTGAAGATATTTTCTAGTCATGTCTAATGGGAGTTCTGTTTATGTCTTGTACTTGGATGTCTCTTTCTTTATCTAGACTGGGGAAGCTTTCTGTTATTATTTCACTATGAAGGCCTTCTAATGCTTTCTCTCTGTCCATACCCTCCAGAATTCCTAGGGTCCGTATATTGGGTCATTTGATAGAATCTTGTTTTTTAGGTTTCTAATTTCTTCTTGTTGTGTTTGGTCTGACTGTATTATTTCTAGTTCTGATATTCTTTTTTCTGTCTCACCTATTCTGTTGTTAGGGCTTTCCACCTTTTTATTTGATCTATTGAATTCTTCATTTCTAGTATTTCATTCTGACTACTCTTTAATATCTCAATTTCTTGGGAGAGCTTTTCATTTAGATCATGAATTTGCTTCTGATTGCTACTAAGTAATCTGACAATTTTCTGAATTCTATTTCTGGCATATCCTTGATCTCTTCTTCTTCACCTTCTATTATTGAAGAGTTATAATGTTCCTTTGGGAGCCTCATACTGTCTTCCTTATTCTTAATTAGGGTTTTTCCTTTGTTTTTTTGTCATTTGTTTATTTTTTCATTTTTGTCTGGTTGCTTTTCTCTTTAATTTGCGTCTTTGTGCTTGTCGTGATGTTTCCCTCTACTATGAGCTGCTATGTGCCTGTGTGTTGCAAGTGGAAGCATGTATCCCCACCTCCTGGAGTCCAGCTTACTTCTCAGTCGTGATAGGGGGTGGGTATGAGCTCTGGTGCACTAAGCCCCACTTAATGGGGCCCAGCTTCTCACTAGTACTTGAAATGAGCTAGATTTTTTTGATGTTCAGGACTTCTCCTTGTTGTACGTCTTGCGTGGTGGGACAGATTACTCTGAAATATGTGGTCCTCATTCCTGGGTGGGGTTGAGTGAGGTGGCCCCCACAACTGATGGGTGTGTGCACATGAGGCAAATGCGGTAGCTTCCTGCTTATGTTCAAAAATGTAAACAATCAATATGGCTTCTCTCAGCAGGTTGCAGGTCCAGTTAGGGGAAGACAAAGATGGGCCAGGGTGTGCCTAACCTCTATACCTTCTCTTTCTTCCTACATGGAACTTCAAGTACAGTTTCCCTGGCCCCCTCCCATTACTATCTGCAACTCCATGGACCTGTGATTTCCCGTCTAACCTGGTCCACTGGGGTTGGCGCCAGCCTCCCCATTCCGCATCTTCACCACAATTCCACCATGTCTCTGCCACTTCCCTTTCTTATTTGCTCCTTCAGCATAGACCTACCCAGTCTCTGTTGGACTCCTGGGCTTCCTTTCACCAATTTCCCATGGCTCTATCTCCATCTTGTATCCTCTCTCCCTTGTAACTGTCTATTTTGCTCCACGTGACTTGGATCGTCCTGTTGCTATACAGCCATCTTGGGATCCCCCAGAATTATGTATTTTAAACAAGGGTTATATTAACTGCAAAATATAAAATGTACTATCACTTTGTAGAAAAGTAGCACTTGGTCAAAGTGATTCTGAGTTTTTGAATCTTTCCTTTTGTACAAATGAAAATAGCAAAATCTCAACTCAGGTGGCAAGGCTAAGCTGTACTCCCAGGCAGATATTGCAAGAGAAATATTTTCTGCTTGGTAGCATTGAAGACCACCAAAAACATTACACTATACTATGGTAGGTTTTTGACACAATATGTTGGTTTCCTATTGCTATAACAAATTACCAGAAACTCCATGGTTTAAAACACCAGAAATTTATGATCTTACAATTCTGGAAGTCAGAAGTCCAAAGTGAATGTCACAAGTCGAAATTAAAATATCAACAGACTTGCATTTCTCCTGGAGGCTCAATGGAAAAATCTCTTTTACCAAGTTTTCATCTGCCCACATTGCATGATTGGCTTTCGTCTTCCAAAGCAGTAGAGACTTGTCAAGTCATTTTTAAGCTGCCTGTTTCTTACACATTAAAAGAACCATGTTGTTACACAGAGCTCACTCAGATACCCCAGGATAATCTTCCTATTATAAGGTCAGCTGATTAACAATATCAATTTCATTTGCAATCTTCATCCCTTTTGCTATGTAACCGAACATATTCACAGGTACTGAGGCACATTCTATAAGGAGATTAATTAATTCTGTCAGCCATACACATACTATTATTTAATATGCACCCCGATCTTATGAGAGGAATGTCACTATGACTATTTTACAGATTAGAAAACTAAGCTTCAAAGAGGCTAATTAACATTCCCATAGTGACATAGCTACTAAATAAAGATGAAGTTTAAATGCAATTTTTTCTAACATAAAACTGTGTTCTTTTTAGTATATGCTGAGTAAGAGTACTCTAGGCACCACTCTGAAGATACTCTGTCCTCCATAGAATACCTC
The DNA here is from genome assembly GCF_964237555.1 of Oryctolagus cuniculus. Taxonomy (NCBI): domain Eukaryota; kingdom Metazoa; phylum Chordata; class Mammalia; order Lagomorpha; family Leporidae; genus Oryctolagus; species Oryctolagus cuniculus. Next base: position 56,746,473 of record NC_091446.1, on the reverse strand, counting down.
CTTAGGCACTCAGAAAGTAGCCAATATTGTATTTAGTACAAACATAATTTCTCCTCTACTGTTCTGACGTTGCATGAACATATGGAGAATATTTAGAAAGACATTAAGAGTCTATGGAAGTTGCTTTTTTAAGCCCCATTTTAGCCAGATAGACTAATTCTTCCTTTAAGGACCATGCTGTACTGATTTATTCACTGATTTCAGAAACTAATCATTTCCCTTGTGAGCTAGCATGACCCATGGGCCCCAAAACTCAAGACTGGGAAAACAAGTTTCAGAACAAGTACCACTTAAGAGATATTGGCCTAGCAAACCCAGAGAATAAAGGATGGTACCTCCCACTAGTTGCACTGTGCAATTCAAACTGTTGTTTTTTTGTTATTTACAAAAAATGCAGATATTACTCTCATTTTTTCCAATAAGTGGCTCGGATACAAACCTGTCAGTATGTACAGAATTGTCAGTATCTTGCTTTTGGTATCATTTCATCTGAAGTATCTAAGAACCTAAAGTACTGACTTAGACCAAAAGGGGTTGATTCACTTTACAAATTGGAGAGTTGTGTGAATTACAGGGATGAACTAATACTTCTGAAACTACTGAAAATTGGATCCAAACATTCTGAGGGTTTCACGCTCACTGCTGATGCAAAATCCGTGCAAATGTAATTTCTACTGTCAGGGTTCAGGGCATGCTACCCTAAAGCATAGAATCTTGGCATTTGAGACAACAGCAGAACAGAAATGTCTGTTTGACTTTCTCCCACTATTCTGTTCTGAAGCAGGCCATAAAACCTAGGAATGTTATTCCCTGACCTTCTCCTTCCTTCTCCTCCAGTGACTCCCATGTCACAGGTAACCTGTCCCATACTGACAGGGAATGAATGTGACAGAGATACAGGAAAAAAATCTGAACAAACAGGTTTGCTAAGACCTCTCCCTGCCTGTTTATTGTCATTAGATCATATTCGTTTGTTTTCTATTCATAAATATGCATGACTGTCCATAACAATATACATATCTCCTCATTCTGTGAGGAGGTTCTTTGTTTCTTTTTTATATTTTATTTATTATTTTTATTTATATGAAAGGGAGAAAGATGTACAGAGATAGACAAAGAAATCTCCAATCTTCTAGTTGACTCTCCAAATGCCTGCAACATCTAGGGCTGGGCCAGGCCAAAGCCAGGAACCAGAACTCAATACAGGTGTCCCACATGGGTGTTAGGGACCCAAGCACTTGAGCCATCATGTGCTGCCTCCCAGGGTGTGGAGGCTAGAATCAGAAGTGGAGCCAGGCCTGCATCCTAGGCCTTCTGATATGGGATGCAGGCAACCCAACTGGCATCTTAAGCATTGCACCAAATTCTTCCTCTCAGTCTTTATGTAATATCAACCTTATATTAAATGAATTTGTATGTTTTCCTCTTGTTAAGATGTCTTTTGATATTGGGATCTCAGCTATGTGGAAGCATGGATGAGTATTGCACCAACTGAGGGCTAACACCCAGGCATTGATCACCTTGGAAGAAAGGAAGTGAGGATGTGATTATTCCAACAGAGGTGACCATACCTCCTCCTCTTTCTGTTAACAAAAGGACATCTACAACACCCAACTTGGGCATCACCCTGAATATTCACCCCACCCTGGAGCACTGACCAGAGCTCCCTGGCAACACTTAGCACACATCTCTGGATATTCACTGAAAGAACAGACACCTCACTAAGCCACAGAGACATAGTTAAAAAATAAAAGCCATCAGAGAAAAAACCAACAAGTATCTCCACAAATGCCTAAACATAAAATAAAATGCAAGAAACAAGAATAAAGAACACAGCATGACTCCCCCAAAAAGGAACACAACAATGCTTTAATATCAGAATGTGAAGATGAAGAGACAGATGAAATGCCTGAAATTGAATTCAAAAGATTAATCACTGCATTACTCAGAAGCAATGAGCCACTAGCCTTGCAATGAACATGGAGAAAGTATTACTTTTTCTTCCTACAGTTTCTGGACTCAGTGTGGAATAAGACACTCAACTTGCCCCAGAGCCTGCAGACAAGATCCTGGGATGACCGAAAAGATACAGTTTGCTATACTACTACTGTCACACTACAGTTCTCTCTACTTCATAAGTTCAGATTTCGGCATTTTTTACCAAAGGCAGGTTGACTATGGAGGAACCTCTTAGCTCAGACACCACTCTACAAACTGACTCCTACCACCCACTCTAGGGTTATTCATTTACTAAAGGCAGAGTGATTTGCCCCAGAGGGGTTTTTGGGAGACCCTGGTTGTCAAAGCACCTTGGGTATTCCTTGATCCAAGTAGAAAAAAAGTCCACTTCATTTCCAGTGCTTAACCCTGTATCTTGAATAATACTGTGAGGGTTTTTGTAATGCCATGCAAGGCCTTAAGGGCATCGAAGCTATTACCTTACATATAACTTAAAGATGACATTTGAATATTTTTTCCATATAGTTATATTACTAAACCAAGAATTTGACGAATTTGACATTGAAATACCACCAATATTCTAAAGACTTTATTTGAATTTGACCATTTGTCCCAATAAAATGTCCTTGCTAATGCAGAAGTCCACAACATGTTATGTTGCCATGCGTCGACAGTTCCCAACATAAGACAGCCTCTGTCTTATTCAGTGATTTTGACATTTGAAGAGGACTGTTATTTTGTAGAAGGCCTCTCACTGTGGGAATTTGAGAATTATTTTACCACATTCATTTTTGGCCAAAATAACACAAAATTGTTATTTACAAAAGTAATGTTGTACCCCATGTGTGTGCATCATATCAGGAGGTACAAAATGTGGATATAATTTATTATTAATATGTGGCATTATTGATGATGTAATGATATGATCATTAAGATGGTGTCTGCCATATTTCTTCACTATAGATATGTCCATTGTCCTGCTGTAGTTAATAGTATCTTTATCTTGGAGAAAGTTACTTTGCAAATATTCTTTTCCTCTCCATATTTTCATTAATTTTAGTATCTATCCATGCTTCTTATCTGCAAAAATTATTAGTATCATGTTTGCCAAGGGATAATTTTCAATTTCCTCAGTCCTTCTACTTCAATCAAGTGACATTTTCCTATAAGGAAAATCTGTGCTGTCTCTCCCATTTATTCATTTACTCCATTATGTTTCCATATTTTTATGGACTTATAAATATTTATTTTATTATTTGAGTTATAATATATTGTGGGGAGCAGCTCGGACTAGACTAAGTTACTGGAATTAAGACTTATTCTATGCATCTGCTCTCCTCTGTGGGGAGCAGCTCGGACTAGACTAAGTTACTGGAATTAAGACTTATTCTATGCATCTGCTCTCCCACAATATGGCGCTGGGAGAGAAGTAAACAGCTTCCGCACAGCTGCCTCCAGTTCAACCAATAAACTGTAGGACCTGCTCCTGATTGGAGAGCAGCGTACTCGGCGTGTGGGCAGCCGAGTTGGGATTGGCGGAGGAGGACTATAAAGGAGGAGAGAGACGGCATGCACCAGGAACATCTATGGGGAACATCTAGCTGAAGGAACACCCGTGCAGCCCCCGAGAAAGCCGGCCGGCGGTGTGCCGCTCCCCTGCGGAAGTGGGGAATGTGGCTAGGGGGAACTGCCCTTCCACGGAGGTGGAAGGGATAGTAGCCAACCCGGGGAGAACCAGCAGCAAACCCGGGGAGGGCCGAGCAGACGAAAGAACAGCGCAGGGTCCTGTGTCGTTCCTCCACGAAGAGGGGGAGCGACAATATATTACTGTAATTTTTTGTTTTCCTCAAAGTGTAGACCACTATGTCCTTTCAACAAGTTCCCATCATTTGGGGGGCACCTACCTATTATTTTCTAGCACAAAAAAATGTCCCAGGATCATTTTGGCACTGTCAGTACCACAACCTTGGATTCAACAATTTCATTGATATTGAATTGTCATTGTTTCCCAGTTCACTCAGCTTACAGAGCCAGAATATGTCAGTAAACAAAGGGATGTAAATATATATTCTACACAGATCTAGAAATACAAATGTACACATTTGTATAAACATATACATCATGTAAACATGCTTCAAAATTTTGTGAGAAACGAAATTCAAAGATAAGTTTAATTTGGTGCAAAAATATTTTGAAATTCATGCATAGTATTTTAATAATATGAACATTTCATGAACTTTTTGAAGACCCTCTGTGCAGATGGATTTCAAATATTTCCAGCACCATTTGTTTCAGAGTCCATCATTATCCCAGGGAATAGAGATGACACTATAATGATTTACTACATTTTTATATTAATTTGAGTTTATTTCAGGACTTTTAACAGTATTTCACTGGCTTGTTTATTTATTCAGGCATGAGTGCCATCTTGGTTTTATTGTCATGCTGTAATAGCCGGCTTTACAATCGAGTAGGGCTAAACACACCCTAACCCTCCTTGCAGTCTTTTTTGCCCATCATTGCAAGTTGATTTATCCATATGAACTTTAATATTAGTATTCCTAGTTCCTTGTTTGTTAAAAAGCTTTTGAGGTATTCTTATTGGTTACATGCTAAATTTATAAAAATAACTGATAGAGCTGACATTTTATAATACTAAGTTTCATTTGCCAAGAACTACGCACATCGTTCCATTTATTAAAATCTACTTGTATGCCTTTGGGAAAGCTTTAGCCTTTTGTGTGTATATAAATATAAAATATACTGTAGATAACATTTGTTGATTTCTATATATGAATTAATCTCTTGCCACATAACTGAATTATTACATTGTTCAAGTTATTTGATACTAAAGGGTTTTCCAGGTTTCTATCATATCATCTAAAAGTACACATAATTCTATGTCTTTTTTACCCACATTATGCCTCTGTGGATTTCTTTCATATGACTGTGTTCTAGTACTATGTTGAATAGTATAAGTGATGGGGACATCTTTGTCTCTACTGAACTACATAGAAACGCCTATATTATTTTCTCATTTAGTAAATTACTGGTTTTATGACAAAGCAACATAAAATTTGTCTCCCTTAAAATGTGTCCGATAATCATTATTTTCTTCAGTGGTTTTTAGCAAGAATTGCCTTTGAATTTTGTTGAGACTTTTTATAGACATCTATCAAGACACTTGTCTTGGTTCATTCAGATTGCTTTTTTTTTAAAGAGTTATTTTTATTTATTTGAAAGACAGAATTACAAAATGGAGGAATCTGGAAAACATTATGCTGAGTGAATTAAGCAGTCCCAAAGGGACAAATATCATATGTTCTCCCTGATCGGCGACAACTAACTGAGCACCAAAGGGGAAACCTGTTGAAGTGTAATGGACACTATGAGAAACAGTGACTTGATCAGCCCTTGTCCTGACTGTTGATGTACAATGTAATACTTTATCCCTTTTAGTATTTTTTTTTTGTTCTAGTACTATTGGTTGAACTCTGTAATTAACACACAATTATTCTTAGGTGTTTAAATTTAACTGAAAAGTGATCCCTGTTAAATATAAGAGTGCGAATAAGAGAGGGAGGAGATGTATAATTTGGGACATGCTCAATCAGACTTGCCCCAAATGGTGGAGTTACAATTGTGCCAGAGGATTCCAATACAATCCCATCAAGGTGGCATGTGCCAATGCCATCTCACTAGTCCAAGTGATCAATTTCAGTTCACAATTGATCACACTGATAGGTCTAAGAGTCAAAGGGATCACACAAACAAGACTAGTGTCTGCTAATACTAGCTGATAGAATCAAAAAGGGAGAGAACGATCCAACATGGGAAGCGGGATACACAGCAGACTCATAGAATGGCAGATGTCCTAAATAGCACTCTGGCCTCAGAATCAGCCCATAAGGCAGTCAGATCTGGCTGAAGAGCCCATGAGAGTATTTTAGGCATGGAAATCAAGACACTGTGGGGAAAAAAAAAAAAAAAAAAAAAAAAAAAAAAAAAAAAAAAAAAAAAAAACCTAAATGAAAGATCTCTGCAAGTGAGATCCCAGTAGAAAGAACGGGGCCATCAAAGAAGGAGGTATCTTTCTCTGAAGGGAGGAGAGAACTTCCACTTTGGCTATGACCCTGTCAGAATAAGATCAAAGTCGGCGAACTCAAAAGGCTTCCATAGCCTTGGCAACTCATGACTAGAGCCTAGGGAGATTACTGACGCCATAAACAAGAATGTCAAATTGTTAAGTCAACAACAGGAGTCACTGTGAACTTACTCCTCATGTGGGATCTCTGTCCTTAATGTGTTGTCCAATGTGAAGTAATGCTATAACTAGTACTGAAACAGTATTTTACACTTTGTGTTTCTGTGTGGGTGCAAACTGATGAAATCTTTTCTTAATATATACTAAATCGATCTTCTGTATATAAAGATAATTGAAAATGAATCCTGATGTGAATGGAATGGGAGAAGGAGCGGGAGATAGGAGGGGTGCGAGTGGGAGGGAAGTTATGGGGGGAAGCCATTGTAACCCATAAACTGTACTTTGGAAATTTATATTTACTAAATAAAAGTTTAAAAAAAGACAGAATTACAGAGAGAGGTAGAACCAGAGAGAGAGGTCTTCCATTCCGCTGGTTCACTCCCCAGATGACTGCAAAGGCCAGAGCTGAGCTGATCCAAAGCCAGGAGCCAAGAGCTTCTCGAAGGTCTCCCACATGGTTGCAGGGACCCAAGGACTTGGGCCATCTTCCACTGCTTTCCCAGGCCATAGCAGAGAGCTGGATTGGAAGTGGAGCAGCAGGGACTTGAACCGGTGCCCATATGGGATGCCAGCGCTGCAGCCCGGGGCTTTATCCCACTGCACCACAGTGAGGGCCCCCATTCAGACTGCTTTAACAAAATACCGTTAATCAAGTAGCCTATAAAAAGCAGAAATTTATTTCTCACAGTTACGGAGGTTGGAAAGTCCAAGGTTACTGGTCGTTTCAGTGTCTGGTGGGGATCTACTTACTGGTCAATAGATTCTGCCTTCTTCCTGTGTCTTCACATGGGATTATCTTATAAGGGCACTAATCCCATAAATGAAGGAAGAGTCCTCATGACCTAACCACCTTCCAAAAGGCCCAACTTCCTTTTACTTTGGAGGATAGAATTTCAGCATATGAATTCTGGGGGAACAAAAGCATTCAGACCATAGCATATCTCATGTGATTTTTTACATGTATTAATATGGTATATCATGTGAATACATTCAATAATATCCAATTAATTTTGTACTTCTAGAATAAATACAACTGGATTATGGTTTTTTTTCTCTTAAGGTACTGATGGGTTGTGTTTTCTAATATGTTATTGACTATGTTTACACTGATATGCATGATATTGATATTGGTACTGCCCGGTTCTTTGGACTGCCCTTATGAAACTTAAACCTCAACATTATGGTTTTTCATAAAAGGAAGTAAATTTTCTTCTATTACTGATGCTCTATGATATTATATAGCCCATTAAGACCAGTGTCTTCAATGGATTTGTAAAATTCTGCTTTAAATGCAACCTGAGGAGGGAGATGAAAGATGACCACACAGAAAAACCCAGCGTTCATGTCCTCTTCTGTGGAGCAAACCCTGGAAACTCACAGCTTTGCTTCTCGAGAGGGAAATCATACTGACCTCTCCCCAGTGCCTCAGAGCAACAGGCTGTGGCACTGCTGTACCATCTGGAGAAAGGAGTAACCGTCTGAAGCCATACGGTACTAGGAGACAAATGGCCCACATTTCTTCTTTTCAGGGACCCAATGGACATTCCTGCATTCTGGCAAGGAAGATTGATCCCAACAGGTCCACCTGGGCCTGAAGAGTAGGTATGAACCCAGAACACTAATGCAAACAGCTCTCTGCACCTCATGAGACAGTAGGACCAGGGGAGTTGGCATATCCAGCTCCTAGGATCCCATAAATAGGGATGCCTGCCTCATTAGATCTGGGGCTCACTTTCCTTCCTACTGCCTTCCCTGTCTTGACCACTTGAAACACTGCTGATTATGGCTGGAACTTGTGCGTACCACAACGCTTTCAGGGTTCTCGTTTCTCAGCCCAGCCTGTCTGCTGAGGCTCAGAGCTCCCAGTGTACTAAGGATGGTCCTTACAATAATGCCTGGGCACACTCTAAGATCTGAGCACTAAGAATGGTCCTTACAATAATGCTTGGGCACACTCTAAGGTCTGAGCATGTAATATGGAGTATTTCCATGCTCAGGACAGACCACACATCTGGGAGGGTGAACATATGTTCAAGTATTTGAGACTGTGCACTCTGAACAGTGAAATAACCCCCTCCTAGCAGCAGCACAGAGAAAAGCCTATAGACTAATCTCAGCACCACTCAATTTCTGCCCTTCCCACTGACATTAGCCAGGTTTCTGTTACATGCCCAACCTGGGCATCACTCTGGCCCCTTGCATTGCCTACAAATAGCTGCCAGGGCTTTCTAGCCCCGCCCAGTGCACTTTCTCAGGCACTTGGCTTGATCTTTCCAAGCCATATCCAAGCCCAGCACAGAGCTGCAGTTTCCAGCCATTCCCACAGAAGCTGCCAAATTTCTTTGCCCCTCCAAGGCTAGTGAATTGCCACTTGCTTGAAGCTCTACCCTGGGATACCTGCATCCCACACAACTCAGAAACAACCACATAAAATGGCCTAGGGTGGCTTGTTCTGCCGTCCCAGAGTGAAAGTCACTCTTTGGGTCTACCCAATCTTTCATACACTATCTGTGTGACCCACCTCCTCCACTCTGCATTAGCATTAGTTTAGGGACTCTGGAGTCAGGCAGTGGCTGGGAGTCCATGAGACTACCCCACTTCAGGGACCAGTGCTGATCCCATAACTCCAGTCCCTGACTTGGATATTGGTTGGGATTTGGTGCCAGACCCATCCATAGCACCAGCAGGACCTACTCTCAACACCTAAGAAGCTCCTGACTCTAACCTGTTCCTCAGAAATGGGCTGGAGACCTGCATGTTAGGGATCCTGGTAACCACACTGAGCCATAGGAGAACCCCAAACCCTTACTATACTACAGAGTCCAATGCAACTACAGCCGAATTAGTCTATTAAACTAATACCCAAAAGAACGTCTCCAAGGAAAAGCCTATAGGCAGCAAAAACTGTCCTCTAAAACACAGAAATAACTGATCCCTCAGGTACACAAGAAATCAATGTAAGAAAACAAAAAATATGAACAAGCAAGGCAAAATAATGCCCCAAAGGAGTGCAATAATGCATTAGTTTCATACCATGAAGAAAGTGAGATTGATGAATACCTGAGAAAGAATTCAAAAGAATAATTATAAGATTACACAGAGATATAATAGAATACAGATAAATGTTTAAAGAAAATCAGGAAATCAATGAATAACTAACTGAGAAATTCAGCAAAGAAATGGAAATATTAAAACAGAAATATTAGAAATGAAGAGGGGCCATCACTGTGGTGCAGCAGGTTAAAGCCTTGGCCTGCAGCACCAGCATCCCAAATGGGCACCAGCTTGAGTCCCAGCTGCTCTACTTCCTATCAAGCTCCCTGCTAATGCACTGGGAAAGCAGTGAAAGATGGCCCAAGACCTTGGGCTTCTGCACCCACTTGTAGACCCAGAAGAAGCTCCTGACTCCTGGCTTCAGAACAGTCCAGCTCCAGCTGTTGCACCTATTTGGGGAGTGAACCAGCAGATGGAAGATCTCTCTCTTTCTGACTCTACCTCTACCTCTCTCTAACTGTGCCTTTCAAATAAATAAATAAATCTTTTTAAAAAAATTAGACCCCCCCCCATGACTCTACCTCTCTGTAACTCTTTCAAATAAATAAAATAAATCTTTAAGAAAAGAAATTAAGAACTCATTAAATCAAATGAAAACATAGTAGAAAGTCTTAACAACAGACCAGATCCAGTAGAAGAAAGTTTCTGATACTGAAGCCAGGTCTTCTAAATATCATAGTTAGACCAACCCAAAAAAAATGAAAAAAAGGATAAAAACAATATTCAAGATCTCTGGGATTCCATCAAAGGAACCAACTAATATTCAAGTATGTGAAATTCATGAAGGAAAGGAAAATAAAAACAGAGTTCAAGAAATTCAACAACCAAACAGTTCAATCAAGGAACAGGCTAAGGATCTAAATAAACATTTTTCAAAGAGGAAATACAAATGGCCAAGAAATACATGCAAAAAAAAAATTGGTATTGCTAGCCTCAGGGAAATATAAATAAAAGTCTTGATGAGGTATCATCTCATGCCACTTAGAATGGCTATTATCCAAAAATCAAAAAATAAATTCTGATGAAGATGTAGAGAAAAGGGAACCCTAACACACTATGTGTGGCAATGCAAATTACTAGACACATTATGAAAAAGCTGTATTGAAATTCCTCAAAATCCTTTGTCAGATAGGTGATTTGCAAATATTTTTTCTCATTCTGTTGGATGTCTCTTCACTTTATTGTGTTTCCTTAATCACAGTGAATCTGTTAAAAACCAATTAAAAATTAAAATTAAAAAATGCAAATCAGAACTGAAAAAAACAAAACCCAAAATTTGAAACCAACCAAGGTGTTCATCATCTGATGAACTGATAAAAAAATGTGGTCTATATACCCAATAAAATATTATTCAGCTTAACAAAAGAATTAAATTCTACCATTTGCAGCAAAATGTACAGAACTGGAGAACATCATGCCGAGTGAAATAAGCTGGACCCAGAAAGACAAATACTACATGTTCTCCCTTATATGCAGGAGCTAAAATTTGAAAAACAAACAAGGGGCTGGCGGTGTGGCACAGCAGGTTAACACCCTGGCCTGAAGCACTGGCATCCCACATGGGTGCTAGTTTGAATCCTGGCTGCTCCACTTCCAATCCAGCTCTCTGCTATGGCCTGGGAAAGCAGTGTAAGATGGCCCAAGTCTTTGGGCCCCTGCACCCACGTGGGAGACCCGGAAGAAGCTCCTGGTTCCTGGCTTTGGATCGGCATAACTCCAGCCATTGCAGCCAACTGGGGAGTGAACAATCAGATGGAAGACCTCTCTCTCTCTCTCTGCCTCTCCTCTCTCTGTGTAACTCTTTCAAATAAATCAATAAATCTTAAAAAAAGAAAAACAAACAAAAAATAACAAGAAATGTCTGTGTGTATCAGCATTGCTGTAAACATAGTTTTGTAAAACTTTGTTTTATATCTTTGTCAAACCAGTGGTTAAGAATATTACATTACTATGATTTTAATGATCTGTGATTACTTTAAAATTTTCTGAATATGAGTGAGATGGCCTTTTTTTCCATTCAATTATTGTTAGCCGGCGCCGTGGCTCAATAGGCTAATCCTCCACCTTGCGGCGCCGGCACACCGGGTTCTAGTCCCGGTTGGGGCGCCGGATTCTGTCCCGGTTGCCCCTCTTCCAGGCCAGCTCTCTGCTATGGCCAGGGAGTGCAGTGGAGGATGGCCCAGGTGCTTGGGCCCTGCACCCCATGGGAGACCAGGAAAAGCACCTGGCTCCTGGCTCCTGCCAGGATCAGCGCGGTGCGCCGGCTGCAGCGGCGGCCATTGGAGGGTGAACCAACGGCAAAAGGAAGACCTTTCTCTCTCTCTCTCTCTCTCTCACTGTCCACTCTGCCTGTCAAAAAAAAAAAAAAAAAAAAAAAATTATTGTTTATAACCATTGTCTATATTCCCACTAAACTAGGGTCTTTTTGCTTTTTTCTTGTTAAACTTATTATTTGGTGAAGTTGCAAGCCTTTTTATTGTAATGTAAATTTAAATCATGTTAAAAGGGAGAAGAAAGAGTGGGAGGGAGAGAGGGGGATGAATGAAGGGAAGGAGGAAGGAAGGGAATATCATTACATTCTTAGACTGTGTCTACAATCACATCGAATCTGTTAGAAACCAATTAAAATAATTTTTTTTAAATTCCTAAAAAAGCTACAAATAGACCTACCATATGACCCTTTCTGGGAACATATCCAAAGAAAATGAAGTCAGTATATGAAAGAGATACCAGAACTCACATGCTTCTTGCAACCTACATGTCCACCAACTGATGACTGGATTGTTCAAAATGTACTGTGCATACGTGATCAAATGTGATTCAGTTGTATAAAAATGAATGAAATCCTAGAATTTGCAACAAAATGTATGGAATTGGAGACTATTGTGCTGAGTAAAATAAGATACATGTTTTCTCTCAAATACCAAATATCATATTATTTGGTATATAGATATTTATAAACGCTGACCTCACTGAATTATATACTTTACATAATCATACATCCTTCTTTCTTCACTTTATGATCCTTGTCATGTACCCCACATTATATGTGATAGAAATATCCTTCCCTGCAAGACAAACAATATGCATGTGTATGTATACAGTACTTATATTTCTATCTATAGATGTTGAACTATCTATCTTTTTATTCAATGAGGTCATTTTGCTGAATTCTCAGTTTCGTCAAGATTTTCATACGTATTTGCGTTAAGGTCCTCAAAGAAGCATCTTATGAGTCGTTCAAACTTTTTTGTTTCAATTACTGTTCTCTCCTTCAAATTCTTCCTTGTACATGTTGTCACTCTCCTTTTTTCTTCATCAAGTTATTTAGCAATTTTTTATTTCCCTATGTAAAGCAGAATTTTGAGTTATTAAGTCTGCTTATTTTTTATATGTTCTACTGCATAAAATACTTCTTTTGCATTTATTGCTTATTTTATTATGTACTTAGTTAACTTGTTGCTTTTTCCTCCATTTTTAAGCTAAATATTTAATTCATTTCATACTTTCATTTTACTGAAAAATTATTTAGTGTATTATGACTTGTGTAATCATATTTCTGTCATGTAGTATTTTCATAATTTTAAAGAAATTTTATAATTTCATCTTACATTTTTCCTTCCAACTAAAATTTTCTTAATTCAAATTTCCTGTAGAACAGTTGGATGATTCTATTTTGTATTTTGTTTTTGGTAATAGTTCAGAATTGTTTACAATGTGATATAAGAATATTGTTTTTAACATTTCTATTTTATGGAACTGATATTTTCTTTTGAACTAATACAGAATAATTTCTATCAAAAATTTTTTAAAACATAAAAACTTTTGTGTATCAGGCTTTGTGTTAGTTCATTTAGGTTGCTATAACAAATTACCACGTACTGGGTGGCTTAAACAGCGTTTATTCCTCACAGTTCTGTAGACCAGAAAATCCAAGATTGAAATGCTGGCAGATGTAAGGACCCCTTCCTGGTTTGCACACAGACATCCTCTATGCTCAAATAGTAGATGGAGGAAGAGGGCTTAGTGTCTGCTAATACTAACTGATAGAATCAAAAAGGGAGAGAATGATCCAACATGGGAAGCGGGATACACAGCAGACTCATAGAATGGCAGATGTCCTAAATAGCACTCTGGCCTTGGAATCAGCCCTTAAGGCATTCGGATATGGCTGAAGAGCCCATGAGAGTATTTTAGGCATGGAAAGCCAAGACACTCTGGCAAAAAAAAAAAAAAAAAAAAAAAAAATCTCTGCAAGTGAGATCCCAGTAGAAAGAACGGGGCCATCAAAGAAGGAGGTATCTTTCTCTGAAGGGAGGAGAGAACTTCCACTTTGGCTATGACCCTGTCAGAATAAGATCAAAGTCAGTGAACTCAAAAGGCTTCCATAGCCTTGGCAACTTGTCATGACTAGAGCCTAGGGAGATTACTGACGCCATAACAAGAGTGTCAAATTGTTAAGTCAACAACAGGAGTCACTGTGAACTTACTCCTCATGTGGGATCTCTGTCCTTAATGTGTTGTCCAATGTGAAGTAATGCTATAACTAGTACTGAAACAGTATTTTACACTTTGTGTTTCTGTGTGGGTGCAAACTGATGAAATCTTTACTTAATATATACTAAATCGATCTTCTGTATATAAAGATAATTGAAAATGAATCCTGATGTGAATGGAATGGGAGAGGGAGCGGGAGATGGGAGGGGTGCGAGTGATAGAGAAGTTATGGGGGGGCATTGTAATCCATAAACTGTACTTTGGAAATTTATATTTACTGTGGGGAGCAACTCGGACTAGACTGTTACTGGAATTAAGACTTATTCTATGCATCTGCTCTCCCACAATATGGCGCTGAGAAGGGAGTAACAACTTCTACGCAGCTGCCTCTCACCAACTTAAGTGGTGACCTGCAAGAGCTGATCCTGCTCCTGATTGGAGGAGAGCAGCGTACTCGGCATGTGGGCAGCAGAGTTGGGATTGGTGGAAGAGGACTATAAAGGAGGAGAGAGACAACATGCACCAGGAACATCTAAAGGGAACATCTATCTGAAGGAACACCTGAGGAACATCTGAGCAGCCCCCGATAGAGCTGGCTGGCAGTGTGCCACTCCCCCGTGGAAGTGGGGAAAGTGGCAGGGGGAACCGCCCTTCCACGGAGGTGGAAGGGACAGTAGCCAACCCGGGAAGAACCAGCAGCAAACCCGGGGAGGGCCGAGCAGACAAAAGAACAGCGCAGGGTCCTGTGTTGTTCCTCCGCAAAGAGGGGGAGCGACATAATGGTGCCGTGACTCGGATAGGAAACTTAGGAGGGAAGAAACGGGAAGAAGTGGGAAAATACCGGAGAGAGAGACTAGGGAAGAGCCTAGGGAAAAGCCAGACGGAAGAAGTGCTGGTCTTAAGAAGTTAGGATTGAAAGCAAAAGTGAAAGCTGGAAGAAACTTAGACTCAGATATGGACTATGGCGGGGAAGCTAGGAGATTGAAAGTGAAAGTGAAACCTAGAAGAAACTTAGACTCGGATACGGACTGTGGGGAGAAGCCAGGAGAAATGAGAGGGGAATATTGTTAGAAGAAAAGTTAGGAAACATACCGGGTAGAGAAAAATATTAGGGAAAATGAAGCTGCGGGGGCAGGCTGAGGCGGAGACGTAAGCTAGCTTGGGATTCGTCAAGCCAACCCAGGAAGAACCAGCAGCAAACCCGGGGAGGGCCGAGCAGACAAAAGAACAGCGCAGGGTCCTGTGTCGTTCCTCCACGAAGATGGGGAGCGACATAATGGTGCTGTGACTCGGATAGGAAACCTAGGCAGGGTTTAGTGTCGTTCCTCCACGAAGAGGGGGAGCGACAATTTACTAAATAAAAGTTTAAAAAAAAGAGAACTTCACCTTCAGGACCTAATCACCTCCAACGGCCCCACCTCTTAAACCATCATTTTGGAGGTGAGGATTTTCAGAAGCTATGAATTTCAAACACTGTGCCTTTTAAATCTTTTCCCTGTGGTTTATGTTTAGGCATATAAAAGCAGTCTTTTTATTTTCAGACTTAGGTTGGACTTAATCTTTCTGCCAGTGGTTTTGAGATCAACTTTATTCATGTTGTTTGGTTCTTTCTTACTCACAGTTTGCTGGATCTGCCTTTGCTTGCCGCAAAGTCTTGGGTACATGAGGGGTGAAGTGAAGTGAGATCATCCACTTGAATTTTGGTATTCTTTTCTTTTCTTACTTAAAATCTTGCTGAGGTTTTGAGTATTCTCTGTATGGACTCAGGAAGCTGCCATTGTTATACTTTTTTCTTGTTTTCCCACAGCTGAACATTTTTCGGCTTACCCAATATACCTATCCATGTTATTTTAATGCATCTCAAGACAATGAGGGAAAGGACAAGAGCAATAACTTCAACAGCAGTTACACTGATAATACCAAATTGCTCAGTGTCCTGTTTTGGCCAAACATAAATGCTACTATCACTATGCTACAAATCGTTCACAGTGTAGGTAGTTAATTGCAACATGCCTTTGGTTTCTCATATTACATTTTATATTGAAAGAATATTCTGGGGGCTGATGTTGCAGCATAATGGGTTAAGCCACCACCTGTAGCACCAGCATCCCATATGGGCACCAGTTCAAGTTCTGGCTGCTCCACTTCTGATCCAGCTCCCAACTAATGCACCTGGGGAATGGCAGAAATAATTGGGCCTCTACACCCACTTGGGGGACCTGGATGAAGCTTCTGGCTCCAGCCTAGACCAGCCCTGGCCATTGCAGCCATTTCGGGAGTGAACCAGAAGATGGAAGACTTTATCTCTGCCTCTGCTTCTCCCTCTCTGTAACTCCACTTTTCAAATAAATAAATAAATCTTTTTTTCAAAGAGTATCCTGAATGTCTAAACACAAACATGCGTTGTTTCTGTGATTTAACATAGTTTACTCTACATAATAGGCAAGATCTTGAAAAGAGTATCTGTTGGCACCAAATCCCCTGTTCCCACTTTCTATGCTTATGGAACCTTCAACTAATACCTGTGGTTGATAGATACATTATCAATACATGTCCTCTTCAAGTCAAACAATGTATCAAAATCATTATTAAAATATGATTAATGACATATGAAAAATTTTGGTAAATACAATATATTCTCCAAAGTTTATGAAGAAAACTGCAATTTGTTAAATATTTCCTTTGAAAACGAGGCTTCCAAAAATTTACTTACTGAATAATAAACAAACATTCAGTATCCAAGCAGTGCTTGTCAAGGTATCTGTGAAAAAAGGAAAAATAAAATATAAATAAATGCATGAAGCAAAAAGTTTGCAAAGAAGAAATTGAATACAGCAATAAGTGTGAATACTAATAATAAGCATTGTAATATTGATTACTAGCATTGATATGTAGAAACGATTAACTTACTTTTCTGAAGCATTTTTAAAATTTGTTTTGACCAGAAAACCTTCAGCATATTACACTAAGAAGCTTCTTTATTGTTGGTAGTCGCCCAGAACCCACACACAACTGCTCTCTTTATAATCTAATAAATGAAAATAATTATACAGAAGATACATACACATACACATACACACCCACACACACAACCCCAGAAATCATTAAATTCAAGCAAATACCTAAAGTACCTTAGAGTGAAATATCTGTTAAAGTACGTGAAAAGTTTTATAAAATCATGATTCCCTGGGATTTGTGGGTTGCATTGTGACATTCACATTCTTTTAACTGGCCCTCATTAGAGGAAACCAGGATGTGCAAAGAAAACTATTCTTGGCCTGGTTTCCCAGGGAACCACAAGATATGAATTTTCTATGTGTTAGTCTGTTTCTTTCAAAACTATTTGATCGCATAAGCACAAAGCAATATGAATTAAAACTGAAAACGGAAAATTCATACTCAGCAGATTTTCATGAATTGAAAACATCCTGTGGTCATCATGTGCTATCAGTGACTAGCTTTCACTTTCATGCTTTAAAATTTGTCATTGATTAAGTCTCTGGCTAGGGAACGCTGCCTATAGTCACACTGGTTGTGTACTGAACAGTTTCAGGAAGCAGGGGATATTCACATGGATTTTACATACATGGTGCTCCTGGAGTTGTGTGGTACACAATCCACCAAAGCCCCTATACTGTGCATCTGCAATTAGATAACAGAACTAAGATATGCAAAGAGAACTACCAGGATGTAACAAGTTCAGTTCATCCAAACACTAGGAGGAAAACCTGAGAAACAGATATTTTTAGATATGTTTGAAGTAACCAAATATTTAAAACCAAGAATACAGATTTTGAAAAGCGTTAGATAACACTTTGATTTTATTAAACAGTTTTGGATATTTTAAAGAAATTAATTCATCAATTGCTTTAAATTTAATTGTACCTATATGATTGTTCATACATTTAACAATATAAATTGATTCTTTAAATGTATACTAATGCTGCCTGTAACAGGTGCAACCAAAACAAACCCTTTTAAAAGAAGCATTTTTCCTCCCTAGACTGGAGGTTAAGAATAATAGATCATATCTCATTCTGATGTTAAAATGATAATAGTCGATCCCATAATTATCTACACAATTAATATTCACTGAGTGCCATGAGAAATTAATGTGACCTAAATAGTGAAATGAGCGTTTCTTTTCTATTTTTGTGGGGAGCAACTGAGACTAGACTAAGTTACTGGAATTAAGACTTATTCTATGCATCTGCTCTCCCACAATATGGCGCTGGGGAGGAGTAAACTTCTACGCAGCGGCCTCTCGCCAATTTGACTGATGAGCTGCAGGAGCTGATCCTGCTCCTGATTGGAGGAGAGCAGCATGCTCGGCGTGTGGGCAGCAGAGTTGGGATTGGTGGAAGAGGACTATAAAGGAGGAGAGAGACAACATGCACCAGGAACATCTGAAGGAACATCTGAGCAGCCCCCGAGAGAGCTGGCCGGTGGTGTGCCGCTCCTCCGCGGAAGCGGGGAAAGTGGCAGGGGGAGCCGCCCCTCCACGGAGGTGGAGGGGTCGGCAGCCAACCTGGGAAGGACCAGCAGCAAACCTGGGAAGGGCCGAGCAGACAAAAGAACAGCGCAGGGTTTAGTGTCGTTCCTCCGCGAAAAGGGGGAGCGACATATTTTTGTTGTTTTTATTGTTGTTGTCATTAAATACAGAAAGCTTACCCAGAACTAATGTAGGCTGCAAATATGCTTCTCCACAAAACAGTAGAATGTTGAGTATTGCTAGAAAATAAGCTGAGCTAAATGAGAAAAATGATGACTAGCGGATTGCTCAAGACAAGAAAGGGAATGATAGAAGTGTCCTAGGAGGAAGAGTCCTCTGGAAAAATGGGAAGAGATAAAAACTCAACACTATCTCAAGTTACATCATTCAGATGGAAAAGAGTATAGGTAAATCTGAAGTGACCTAATTCACATACAATTTAGACATACAGCCTGGTCTTTTGAAGAGTATTAACATGATTGGTGAAAGTAACTGGCTCTCTAATTAGAAATCTTTAGGATTAAGAGGATGTATGAAGTATTGATTAATTGATTGAAAATATCACATTATATGCGTTTGCTATTCCTAATTAAAAATCAGAAAGAGAAGTCTGGTTGTTGCTGATATTGTATTCAAACTAAAGTTTTGTGACTAATGAGATATCACAGAATACAAGTATAAGCAAAATTCAAAAGACCATTTCTCTGTTTACTCCATGTACAATGCGTAAGACTGAATCATATAATAAAAGCTCATGGCAGAACTGCGAACTCTTTCCAGGAAGTCGCTTAAGTCAAAAGAGTGAAGAAGACCACAGAGAAGACATTCTAATCAGCCACTCAAAAAGTGGTAACTCTGGGATCAGTATTGAAATTCATCAAAGAGTTGTGATAGATCAGGCTGTGGAAAACTATAGAAATCTTTTGTCAATGACTCTAAGACATTCTTAAAAGGAAAGCTTCAGGTCTGACATAAAAAGAATTTTATTAAAAGTGATTCTTCTGAAGATATCACATTCTTACCAGTGAACACAGATAGCCCTAAGGAAATCATTTGGATTCCTGGACATCTCAGGAAAATAGCCATAAAACTTAAATGGCCATCTAACTCCACAGAAATAGCTCACACATAAAGGAGCAGGTGAGGGGGTTCCCATAGTAGTCTTTTAAGGATTTCAGTACCCTTGGTCACAGAAGGTAGCAAAGAGGGAAGGAGTGGATTTGATATTGTAACATAGTGCAAAAGCTACTCATTGAAAAATGAGCTCATTCCACAAGACTCAATATTACCTTAAAAAGATTTATTTCTGTATTGGAAAGACAGAGATACAGAAAAAGAGAGAGGGACAAAGAGAAGGAGAGATATTTCATCTACTGGTTCACTCCCTAGATGGCCACAATGGCCAGAGCTGAGCCAGGCCTATTCTAGGAGGCAGGAGCTTCATCCACGTCTCTCACATGCATGCAGAGATGCAAATACTAGGGTCATCTTCCAGGCCATTAGCAGGAAGCTGGATCGGAAGTGGAGCAGCCTGATGGGAAGTGCCACCACACCAGCCCCTCAATATTACTTTGAATAAAGCACATATTCTCATCATGTATACCATTGGAATGGCTGCTTATGACTCAACATAAGCAAACAAATCTGTTCATGTAATAAATAATTAGCTCACATTTGTCGAGGTTTTCACTCTTGATTCCTAAACTAGAGTCACGTGAAACGTCTGCCTGAGCCTGCACGTGTGAAAAGTGTGGACAGCATTCAGGAAAGACAAAGTGGACAGAAACCACTGCACAATCTTGGTTTCCATTAGAATAGTACACTTTGTTATACAGTGGGCCCTCTGTGTCTGCTGGTTCCATGCCCACAGAGTTAGCCAAAAACAGATTGAAAATAGGGGGAAAAATAACTGTGTACTGAATATGTATATTTTTCTTCTCTGTCATTTTCCCTAAACAATAGAACAGAACAACTATTTACATAACACTTACATTATATTATGTATGATAAGTAATCTAGAGATGATTTAAAGAATACAGGAAGATTGTGTAGGTTATATGCAATTATTGCTCCATTTTACATAAGACACTTGAGCATCCACAGATTTTCTTATGGCAGGGGAGGGAGGGGGGAAGAGTGACATCCTGGATCCAATCTCTGGGGATACTAAAATGATTATGTACATATTTTAAATATATGCTTTACCATCTGTTTTTATGATAAATGTTCACTCTGTATAACTACTCCAACCAATGCACTTTAAAATAAGATTCTTGAGAGTATGAACCATGTCTACCTAATATTTCTGGTAGAGGGACGTTTTGTAAATGTCATATCTACATTGAGTAAAATAATCCATTTATAAATAATTAAAGTCCTTCCAGATTATTTGCATGAATGGAGGAGATCAGGGAAATAGACAATATGAAAGGAGAGATAAGTTAAATAGCTCTTAGAACTTTTTAAAACTTGGCATGATTTTATTGGTGACAGATTATTCTAATACTTTGATTGATTTTTAGTTAATTCATATTCCCTGAACATACATTGGGTTCAATTAAATATGCTACTTAATCATGACATTATTAAATACACAAAATGATGACTTTGTCATATGTATGTACACCTGTGAGTGTGTCGGTGCATGCATACTTGTACTATTGGATGTAGTAACACATGCAAAATATATGTTGGATTACAGGAGTGTTAGAACTATAGTCCAGTCATGTCAGACATGTGCAAGGCCCCAAAATAAAAAGAGTTTTATCTCTATAATTGACTGGTACTTGACGCAGGCTTCAGAGAAACCACAGGGGGGAAAATGTAGAGAAAGTAAAAATCCAGGCAAAGAGTAGAATGGATGAGAAAAGCAGCCTTGAAGCCAGCCGTTGTTACTTGCCTGCATTGTTGTGTTCATTGCCTTCTGCTGCATCTTTCTCAATGTGCATACCAATTTGAAACAATGTGATAGAGGCATTTAGATAACTGGAATTACCCTAGAAACTGACATTTTAAAACAAAGGCTTTAGAAGCCGCTCTATTAAAAATGCAAAAGAAATTTGATATGTTAGCAGAACAATAATTATGATTATTAACATAATTAACATTTATTAAGCACTTACCATGTGGTAGGTACTATTCTAAGGGCTTTACATGCAATAATTCATTTAATTTTCACAATCACCAGCAGAAAAGTAAAAAAGAAAGGAAGGAATGAAATAAGGGGGGAGAGAGAGAAAAGAAATAGGCACTTTTGCAGTCAATAGCCAATACTGATTCTCATTCTTTATTCTAGACTATCTGAACTGAACGAAATGAAAATGGGTCAAAACAACATGCCCGTCCACACACATACACAGACACATGTGCAGGTCCACACATGCAAACACACATCCACTGTGGTGAAGGTTGCACAATACTGCTCAGCTTCTCCACTGCCCTTATCATTGCTTCAAGAGCTGAGGGCTCATCTTCCCAGGAATTCCACTCCACCTCATACTGTGGTAATCCTAGTTTCCTGTGAGTACTTAGTCTAAGGAGCTCTGATTCAAACAATGGGTAATTATCCAAAAACTTAAGCACAGTAGTGCTATGATCAGATTTTAATCAGTGATATTACCATCAGAGATTAATTTAATGCATGATTGAGTTTTGCATCCGGCATCAATACCTACCTCCTCTTTTCTCGAATGAGTACACGTATCTTTGTTTGAAGAGCTAACTCTCCAAATTGTTAAGGGGTGCATGGGGCCTAGGCCTGACCATACACAGCAGCACATTGTCCTAGCTGTGGTAATTGACTTAAGGATAAGCACGCACTCTAGGCCAGGATTATCAAAGCTAATTTCAGCGTTTTCTTTCTTGAATAAGCAAGCAAGAGAGACATTTTCTTTCCTGCTGGAATAACTGTGAATGAAATGAACCAAGCACTGTCAACGGCCATCCTACAGAAAATGTCCACTAACAGACCATAACGAAGAGTTCAAAAAAGAGAGAGGGGAGAAGAGTGCGAATGAGTCACTGTGCTCAAACAAATCAAAATCCAAAATTGCTACTGAACTTTTCACTGATGAGTCAGAAAACCCTCGTTTGGCTTAAGCTAACTGATTTTTTCCCTTGTCAACAAAAGATAGAAAATCTGTATACTCTATTTCCTATTTGGAGATTTACAATGCTTATTAAAGTCTCAGAAGATTTTCAGTAAAGAAACTAATTTATTCTTCTATTAATTGCTTCCCAAATATTTACCAAGATATTGCTATATGGCAAGCATGATCTTAGGTTTTGAAGATACAATTATGTGAAAGAGACAGAGCCTGTCATCACTGAGCCTGCTGTTACAGAAAACTTACTGTGATGAAATATCACAGTATCGCATTGCACGATGTTTCATATAACATGGTTTAGAAAATTTCATTCCGAATACATTTCACTAATGTTTGTTATAGCAACTAATATGCTTGATTATTGGAGTCTGGCTTCCCTTCAACTTGCAGAAAATTTTGCAGTGACTGTAATATTTCTTAACTATTCAGTTTACTTATGGCAATAACATTTCTTGCAGACTATTTTTGCACCATTCAATTCTTTTTTAAAAAGATTTATTTATTTATTTGAAAAATAGAGTTTCAGAGTGAGAGGGATAGAGAGAGATCTTGCATCTGCTGGTTCATTCTCCAAATGGGCTGCAACAGCTGGGGCTGGACCAAGCCAAAGCTGGGAGCCTGGGACTCTCTCCAGGTCTCCCACATGGGTGTAGGGACCCGTGTCCTTGGGCCATCTTCTGCTGCTTTCCCAGGGACATTATCAGGGAGGTAGATTAGAAGTGAAGCTGCCAGGATTCAAGCCAGAGCTTATATAGGACACCAGCATGGCAGGCAGGGGCTTAATGCCAGCCCTATGTAAATTATACTTCTTGATGCCATTTTTGTCACAGCTCAGCATCCTAGACTTCACTCTGTAAGGCTCTTTCACCCGTTACACACATTCCTGAGCACTGGTACTTTTGCCATTGCAATGGATCTTGAAATAGCAGTAACCAAACAGACACAACATTGCCCCTTTGCAGCTGTTGATGCAAATAGAGGAAACAAGACCAAAATCACATAAATACACATTTTTCACATTACTATCACTCCTTTTCTGAAAGGCCTTCCTTGCATTAATGGATCAGAATCATGATGGCAGCTGAGTAAGAGGCTCCAATGACCGCTTCCGCACAGGGACACCAAGGTGAACAGGTAAAGCCACATCAACTCACCTTCACAAGAGCCGTGGAAGCCGTGCAAAAATAAAGTATCTCTTTTTAGTTTATTTTTCTTACAGGTTTATTTATGTTTTTTGAAAGTCAGAATTACAGAGACGGGGGAGAGATCTTCCATCCACTGGTTCACTCCTAAGGTTGCTACAGTGGCCAGAAGACGGGAGCTTCATGTGGTGGCAAGGACCCAAACACTTGTGCCATCTTCCTCTGCTTTTCCCAGGCCATTAGCAGGGAGCTGGATTGGAAGTGGAGCAGATGGGACAGGAACCATATGGGATGCTGAAGTGGCTCTATCTGCTAGACAACATCAATCCAAAGAACATTTTTAAAGACAATAAAATACTTTCATCTTTTTTGCTTTTGTACATAGAAAGGTGGGGGAAAATATCGTTTCATAGGAATGATTACTTTCTTTTGTTTAAGAAAGCTTATATTTAATAAATACAAATTTCATAGGTACAGCTTTAGGACACCCCCGACACCCACCCTCCCACTACCACTCCTATCCCACCTCTTACTCCCTCTCCCATCCCATTCTTCATTAAGATTCATTTTTACTTAACTCTATATACAGAAGACCAACTCTGTACTAAGTAAAGATTTCAATAGTTTGTACCCACAGACACACAAAGTATAAAGTACTGTTTGAATACTAGTTTTACTGTTAATTCACATAGTACAACTCATCAAGGACAGAGATCCTACATGGGGAGTAAGTGCACAGTGACTCCTGGTGTTGATTTAACAATTGACAGTCTTATTTATGACATCAGTGATCAAACAAGGCTCTGGACATGAGCTGCCAAGGCTATGGAAGCCTCTTGAGTTACAATCTCCATCAGTATTTAGACAGGGCCATAAGCAAATTGGAAGTTCTCTCCTCCCTTCAGAAGAATATATCCTTCTTTGATGGCCCCTTCTAGGAATGATTACTTTCAATTTGGTTAAAATATAAATGAAAATGAGTTAGTTGGAGTAGGCAATGTGTCATAAAGTTAGCCACTGCTTGAGACACCACATCATTTATCAGAGTACCTAGGTTTGAATCTTGGCTCTGCTTTTTTCAGGTCTTTAATAATGCTCCTAGGAGTCAACTGATGATGGTTCAAGTACTTAGAATCCTGCCATTCAAATAGGAGACCCCGACAGAACCACACTTCTAGCTTTATCCTGGCCCTGCCCTGTCTGTTGCAGGCATTTGGGGAGTGAATCAGGGGATGTAGGACTGATCTCTCTCTCTCTATTTCTCTCTCTGTCTCTGTCACTCCTTCAAGTAGATGAAAAGTCAATAATTTTTTTTTTATTTTAGGAAGAAAATGGATAAAATATTAATATATTTGTAGTTCCTAAAATATTTTTTCAGGTCTATTTTCAAAATCAATTTGTAAAAATAAGAAGTTTACCATATGGCTCCCTTTTAGATAGCTTTTATTCTTCTGGTTTTAAGAATAAGCTTGGAGAAGATTAGATATACTATTCTTAGAATTTTGGTTTCTAATGGTCATTTTTAGAAGCCATTGGCAGTCACTTGTCTTATATTTGTCCCGAAAACTTTTTTTTGAATTCTTAAGTATTTTAGTGTGAAATGTTTGAGCAAGAATTGCTGTGAATATTAAAAATAAGACCTTATTAGATATTTTTCTATAGTGGCACAAGTATGATGTTAAGAAAATAGGATTTGGATAAACAAAGTCTTTTATCCCAAAATTTAGTATATTTCTCTAAAATAAAAAGAAAACTTCATTATTTGAAGTAAAAATAGTCAATTGATACAATTAAGTAAATGAAACATTCAAATTATTAGGATTATTATTGTCATCTTCATTATCATTTTTAAAGCCAAGATTTATCAACATGGTATCATGGAAAGTTTTCCTTTGCTTTTCTACTTTAAAAAAAAAGATTTATTTATTTTGAAAGGCCGAGTTACAGAGAGAGGTAATGACAGAGAGAGGTCTTCCATCTGCTGGTTCACTCCCTACATGGCCACAATGGTTAGAGCTGAGCTGATTTAAAGCCAGGAGACAAGACCTTCTTCCAGGTCTCCCATGTGGGTTCAGGGGGCCCAAGGACTTGGGCCATCCTCTACTTCTTTCCCAGGCTATAGCAGAGAGCTGGATCAGAAGTGGAGCAGCTAGAACTTGAACCAGCACCCATATGGGATGCTGGCACTGCAGGCCACTGCAGTGGGCTTTAACCCACTGCACCACAGCTGGCACTGCAGGCCAGTGCAGTGGGCTTTAACACATTGCACTGCAGCGCCGGCCCCTTTTTCTGCTTGCTTTTATAGTGAGATGTTAGTTATTATACTGTGCCACAGTGGCTCCTTATGTGACTTCTGATGTCTTAAGCTTAGAAATATTTCCAAAGACTTGAAGTTTCCTTCTCTGACGTGGCATTCTCAAACAGTCTACAGTGGTCTTACTAAATTCAAAATGGTTTTTACCATGTTGACAGATACAATTAGAGTCTGAAGTCCAGAAGGCATAGTCAGGAAGTAATGAATTCCTGGTGAAACTAATCAAATCCTACTACCATTCTCTTTTTTCTTCCTCGTCAAGTCTAAGAACAGGGAAATAAAAACATGAGTAACAAATGACCTTTCCAGAGTCCAAAATGAAAATGGCCTTTTGACTTCTACAATAATGAAATCTAAATGCAATGTGAAAAGAATAAATGGATCACTCAGCATATTGGTTTAATCCATTTTAGAAATGAAGGTCTTGCTCTCACACAAGGTAAAGAGCCTGCTCCCTAACCATTTCAATCACAACTCTTGGTAAAACCACACACAAAATAATGGACATGTCAGATATTTCCCTGTTCAACTTATCATGCCTTATGTATAAAGGAGATCCAGCCAATAATCATAACCAATACTGCCTATTCTGATGCTGCTACTGAAAGACTAATTGAGTTTTAAATTGAAATACTTCCTGACCCCAAAATGTATACCTGTGGTCTTCTCATCATCACCTCATAGCTAAATCATCCACTTAAATTTATTGTTTTAATTCTGAAACATTCGCCTAGATATCAACAAAGTCTCATAGACTCAGAATTATGGAACATTAATCTTGGAAAGCTGTCCAGTGATTTTAAGCTGTGATCTACTATTAGTAGGCTTCTAGCCTACTGGATTCAATGGAACTATTTTATTTAATGTGTTTTATACAATCATATGATGTATAAGATTGCCTTTTTTGAAAACTATGCTCTAAACCAAAGTATGAAATCCTCTCTGATTGAAACATTTCATATTACAGGTGAGGAAATTTAGTCCCTTAAGTAGCACACAGCTAATAACAGCCAGTTAGTAGAACTCTGTTATATCAGAAGACAAAAACTCAAGTCAAATGGGATTAATTTAAAAAGGAAATTAATTGGCATATAAAAAAGAAAAACTCAAGTACAGTTTCAAATAAATCTGGGTCCAGATACTCAAAAATGAAGTACAGATATCCTTTCTTTCTCTCACACACACAACTCTCCACACTGGCTTCATTCTCAGACAGGCTCTCGAAGAAGAATTGCCCTGAAGTGTTCATTCCAGTTCTGCATCATTCCAAGAGCCTCAAGTCCAGTAGAAAGCAAGATTCTGTTGCATGGGAATGTCATAACATCTGATCCACATTGAATCTCACTATTTTAATTGTAACCTTGAACCAATCACTGTATCCAGGAAGATGGAACATGCCAATCAGATAGACGTAAGCCACCTGCATACTCCTTGAGCAGATGGTGAGCCCATGTGAACAGCATGTATGGACTCGAGGAAGAGTGGTTCTCCTATAAAAGTGACAGTAGTTATTGGAAGAACTCCAACAAAAAATATGCACTGCCCTTGGTCATCAGACTCCCTGCCCAGAGCTTCTCTGCCAAAGCACTCTTCATCCACAAAGGAGGGTCACAGTGATGTATTATAATGACAGATAGAATTGGCAACAGGCAAACTCAAAAAGCAACCAATATATCATCTTTTTTTTTTACCACTTATTGCTCCTAAGAAAAGCCTATCTTCCGATAAGGTGCTCTCAGGATGCAAGGTACCACCTGTCATAAGAAAAAATGCTAATAAATAAATACCTTTTCCTTTACAGTGAATTCTTACTTCTTCTTGTAGTCATCTACTTCCTGCATATTTGTTTCCTGGGTGTTCAGTTCACACCTATATTAAATTACTTGCAATCTGACTTCACAATTTGTCTGTTTTGTGTACACCTGTGCCTCACAGGCCGACACTCCTTTATTTCTCTCTATAACCTTAAGAGTTACCGCAGTGCAAGCAAACACCAAATGCTGAATAAATGTGAATTATTGTCACGGTAATGATATAAGACAGCTTTCTCAAAATAATTTCCCCAATCACCATCAAATGTTCCACCCAGGAACATGATCAGATAAGTTTTGAAAATACATACAATAGGTCCTTTTAGAATTTTGTGGTGGTGTATTAGCATATCAAATACTCTGATATGTCTGTGGCTGAGAAAGTTGTTTGACTTTGTTTAAACTTGTTTTCAGTATTCACAATTCATTTTAACTTAAATATTAATATCCAAATGAGCTCAATCTTCCATGGAAGAGATCTGAAGAAACACTGCAATGTCTTCCATCATTTAGGGTGGTATTTTGCTTTGCAGAAGCGATTTTTAAAAGATAATATTTAACTCAAGAGAATATCCCTCTTAATCACTCACCTATTCATCCAAGTCTATACTTGCTGGGTGCCTACTCACACCAGGCAAAGCTCATACCTTCTAATTACAGTCTATAATCTATTAAATGGACATACACAGATACATTTTTTTAGATAATGCACTTCATCAAAAGTGAGCCAAGGGTATAATCAAGTCACAAATTGAGCATAGTTTGAATAACACTAAATGATCTAATTCTTACTAGAATTTGAGAGATTTCTTGAGCAAAACAGACTAGGTTTGTATCTGGGTATCAGCAACTATGTGATAGGAAGACTCAGTAATGTTGGGAGTTTGCTGATTCGTATTGAGGGAAAGAAAGAAAAAGAGAAAGGGAAATGAAAATGAAAGGGAAAGTGAAAGAG
This sequence comes from Oryctolagus cuniculus, assembly GCF_964237555.1. NCBI lineage: Eukaryota > Metazoa > Chordata > Mammalia > Lagomorpha > Leporidae > Oryctolagus > Oryctolagus cuniculus. The sequence goes on along the minus strand of NC_091446.1, from coordinate 56,717,879 downwards.
AGACAAACAGGAAGAGAAGCAAAGAAAAACATAGGAAGGAAAGGAGGGAGAAAGAGTTTAAAAAAGAAAATAAACAAAGGAAATAAAACACAGATCCCATATGTGCAGTCAGCATGCCGTGTGTGTGTCTGTGTGTGTACATGTATGAGTATGTATGCAGTAAAAGCACTAATAATGTCTAATCTAAATATTCTTTAGCCAAAACATTTTAAGATTATTTTCAGTTTAGTGCTTCCATTCAAACACACTTCTCGAATGTTGGTTCTGAACCAGAGGCACTGTATGAAGCCCTGGTGCTGCAAACAGAATGACACAGTGTCAGCCCCAGTCCCTGTCCACAGCTCGCAGTCAAGTGGGAGAAAAAAAGCCACTACATGGCAATGTCTAGAAATACAAGTAACTGCAAACCTGGAGTGAGTCAGAGAAACCTCAAAACCTTAGGGACAATGAGGTTCAATTCTGAAGTATAAGGAATAGCTTAAGAATTTGAGAATTATAGGGAATTCATAGTCAACAATAACTGTAGGAAACCTATCTTATTTTTCTTTTTTACATATGCCACTTTAAAATGAATCTCTGTATTACTTTTTACTCCATTGTGAATTCGTTTAATTTCCTCACATTCCCACGTCACCACAGGAACTGTTCTAGGTTGGCATATTGGCTTGCTTATCTGTCTGGGGCATTTACTTTATTTCATTCTATTTTGACTTCACTTTTCTTGAACACCATGTGGCTCCAATAAACAAATGCAACTCCTTAAGTGTTTCTGACAGGTTTGGTGTGATTAGATCAACTTATGGAAATGCCTTAAGACAAGTTGGAGGCTTTTTGTTAAAAAAAAAAAGTTACAGGCTTTATAAGTTGAGCAAGAGAATATTGTGAAAATGAGGCCTAATAAAAGATTGAGTTTTGTTTGCTCTAAGGGCCTATGTAAACCAAGAAAATGAGTAATAGTTCTTTAAAATATGCAAAATTATTACATTTAATATCTGTTTTATATAAGGTAATGGAGCTTTAATAAAGTTTAGTTCCATAAGTACTATTTTCTTACTGCATAATTTTTAAAAATACAGGTAAACCAAAATAATGAGAAAACTTAAAAATCACTATAACTGCAATGTTCAGTGATGACCACCATTATATTTAGAGTATACTTTTTCCTGATTTTTTTCTATGCATCCACTTAATTACATATATATACATGCATACACACACAATTATTTCTTTGTTTAAACGGAAACAGAGAGAAAGAAAGAAATCTTCCATTTTCTGATAATGCCTTCAACAACTGGAGCTAGGCCAGACTGAACCCAGGAGTATGGAACTCCATCCAGGCATCCCACATGAATGGCAGAGACCCAAGTATTTAAACCATCATCTACTGTTTACCAGGGTGCATATTACAGGAAGCTAGATTGGAAGTAGAGCCAGGATTCAAACCCAGGGACTTTGGTATTGGATGTAAGGATCCCAAATAACAGCTTAATCACTGCACCAGATATTCATCCCAGTACAAATAATATATATATATATATATATATATATATATAGACAGGCAGAGTGGACAGTGAGAGAGAGAGAGAGAGAGAGAGAGAGAGAGAAAGGTCTTCCTTTGCCGTTGGTTCACCCTCCAATGGCCGCCGCGGCCGGGGCACCGCGCTAATGCAATGGCAGGAGCCAGGTACTTATCCTGGTCTCCCATGGGGTGAAGGGCCCGAGGACTTGGGCCATCCTCCACTGCACTCCCTGGCCACAGCAGAGAGCTGGCCTGGAAGAGGGGCAACCGGGACAGAATCTGGCACCCCGACCTGGACTAGAACTCCACAAGGCGGAGGGTTAGCCTAGTGAGCCGCGGCGCCGGCCCACAAATAATATATTTTTAACAAAAACGGGTTCATGCTGTAAAAACTGATTTTGACCCAATTTTTTTCATTGAATAATCAGTTATGAATATCTTTCCTTATCAATCTATTCCTAAACAGCTCACTATTGTTTATTAATTCAAGATATTATAACTAGAAACCATACATCAACAAATAGTACCACAGTGAAAACTTTGCATATAATTCTAAAACTTAATTGATGTAAACTTCTAGAGAATTTCTCAGTCAAGGGAAATATATATTTGTAAGAATTGCACCTGGTTCTTCAGAAAAGTTCTTTTAGCATAAACAACCATAAATAGAATATAATAGTACTCATTTCTCCTTACTTTTGCCAACAGTGAATGTTTAGGGTTTTTGCTTGTAATTCTCCAATATGATAGTCAATGATTAATTCTAATATATAATTATTCTTTTATTACTGATAAGACAAATAGGTTTGGTCATTTATCTTTTCATTTATTAGTTATATTTTTTCTGTGAGTTATCTATATCCTTTGAAAATGTTCTATGAAAAGTTATACACTTTTAAAGACATTATGTGCTTTATAAATTTCAATAATAAAACATTGAGCCAGAGATTAAGTAATCATGTACGTATGTAACTCTTTCAGAGGATGCGATTCATTATTTATCAAATTCTCAAATTGTTCTGATTTTAATCAGATAGGATTCCTTGAACTATGATATCCACAGCATATTTTGAGCAGTTCCTTATTTTCTTGAATAATAATGTGTTCCAAGATAACCTTGTACTTTCCTTGCCCCAACATGAAATTAGCCATTCTTCAAAGTGTTCTGATTGTCTGTAGAAGAAAATATCTAGAGAGCTAGGCATGGTCATTGCTATAAAGATGTCACTACCAGACATTCTCAGTGGCTGGACCTGGGGGATATATGTAGAATACACACACACACACACATTTTCATCTCAGCATATTTCTATATCTATTTTGAAAAACTACAAGTTTAACCAATACCTCCAATTCCAAGCCAACAGACTATATTCTAATTTTCTCCTTTTCCCTAGTTGTACTCTCTTCTCTAACACTGGGACATTTTTCTCATTATCAGTTCCATTTACTGGTTGTTTCAGCACTCTCCTGTTCCCTGTCTCCTATAGTTGGTGCCATATCTTCTTCCTCATGTGGATACCCTCATTGCCCACTTGTCTCAAGCTGGAATCTTACATTGGAATGCCTTTCCACACAAGTTCCCAAATGAGATACTGACATCCTGGGCTGGGCCACGCTCCATGAGGAAACCCTCTTCCCCCAACTTCGAATGCAGCCTCCTAGGACAGGCGGTCCCCCCACCACCACCACCAAGTACATCTGGCTCACCTCACTAGCATTCTGACACCTCATGTGAATTCTGACATCCTTGCTGGGCTGACGTCCCAAAAAGACTCCTCCCTTCCCTCTGCACATTTTGCAGCACCCTACACTAGGCACTGCATCCCAACATAGATACAGTCCTTATGCTTGTTTGGCCCCCTTTACCATCGGTATGGACACTCATCTTGTTCTGCCTCTTCTAATTCCTGTTGGAGTGAATTGCTCAAGAAGAAAATAAAGAGAAAGAGAGTAAAGAAAAAAAGGAAGAGGAATAATGACATTTTAATGAAAGTGAATTTATAGAGTATGTATCCTGATATTTTATTTTTAAATAAACCTTCTCTTACACAGTGAAAATATGCTTAATGTCATTGAGAAATTTATGTTGGTTTTTCTTTCCCTTTCAAAAATCTAGGTATTTGAATACTGAAAATGATCAAACTTTGTATTCACTGGAGGGGATAAAATGACTCTGAAGGATTTGTCTATGCTGGGCCAGTAGATTACATCAGAAACAGATATTTTGTGCCTGGAGCCAATTTAGTAAATCTTCTTAATTCTAAGTGTCCATATTACACAATTATTCATATTTCTTAGCCTTTCTCTGGGTCACTGCTCCCTTTTGAGAATTTAATGAAAACTATAGCTCTTTCCAGAAAAAAAAATGTACATTCTGATTCAGACACACACATACAATTTGCATTCAAATTCATTGCTAATATTCATCTCTATAGAGTATTCGACCTCCAGGTTAAGGACAGAAATAATCTTTGCGTGATGTCAGTGTTTGCCTACATAAACACAACATCAGTGTCCAGTCTTCACAGCCAGACCAACCTGGGCTTAAAAACAAGCTCTTCTACTTGCTTAATTCACAACTTTGGCCTTTCTCTCCTAGCCTTATTTATAAAATGGAGATAATGACTACCTCCTGGCTATTGTTGAAATTCCCATTCATGTATAAAACAGTGTCATAATAGTTGCTTAGTTTTGTTATGTGAATTCTTGGAACAATCTGAACACTTTACAGGACATTTCAGGTTTTCCCTGGATTTTTTTTTTTTTTTTTTTTTTATTTTACAGGTAGAGATATAGACAGTGAAAGAGAGAGAGACAGAGAGAAAGGTCTCCCTTCTGCTGGTTCACTCCCTAAATGGCCACTACAGCCGGTGCTGTGCAGATCCGAAGCCTGGAGCCAGGTGCTTCTTCCCGGTCTCCCATGTGGGTTCAGGGGCCCAAGCACTTGGGCCATCCTCCACTGCCCTCCCGGGCCACAGTAGAGAGCTGGACTGAAAGAGGAGCAACCGGGACTAGAACCTGGTGCCCATATGGAATGCTGGCGCCGCAGGCAGAGGATTAACCAAGTGAGTCATGGTGCCGGCCCCTCCCTGATGTTTAGTGTAGTCAAAGACGAAACAGTTTGAAAGCACAAGGTCATTCACTTTCTATCTCATGGATTCTGTTAGATATTTAGTGACAGTTCTTGAGTTGTGAAGGAACCAATAGTGTTAAATATGTGTTGGCTCTTCCATTAAGATCAGAGATTCTAAGCTAAATGCCTTCGGGGTCCTCTGTAAGTGTAAGCACATGAGAAGGATGCAGCAGAAGTGTTGAATAATGTAGGAATTCCCTTAGCAGCTCTTGCTCAGGTCTGAGGCATGGCTCCAGTGAAGGAATGCGGTTATTGGATTGCAGAAGTCTTCTAAAGAATTCAGAAACTTGTAGTTTTATAAAAAGTCCCAATTTTGATATATCATGTAGTCTATTAATTTGCAATCTCTGCATAAATGGAGACACATCCATGTATGTCATTACTAACCTATGCTAGAATTAACACCTAACCTAGTGGTTGAGATGCCTACATTCCATATCACAGTATCTGCATTCAAGTCCTAGCACTGGTTCCTGATTCCAGCATCCTGCTAGTGGAACCAGGGAGGCAATGGTGAGGGCTCAAATAATTGGATTTCTGAAACCCATTATGGAAGCTGGATTGAGTTTCACACTCCTGGCTTTATTGGAGAGTGAATCAGTGAATAGACATGTGGTTTCTCTCAGATAGATAGATAGATAAAATCACATATAATAATGTTATATAATAATGGAATATATGGAATATATATTTTTATACATAATACCATGTATTATATAAATGAATTATCCAGCAAAATTGAGATATACATGCATGAATATGTTCTGTCTCTTTCTCTCAAACACATAAGTACAATTTTTAAAAGTCCATGGTTCTACCAAGGATCCAGACTGAATCTCCCATGTGAGTGGCAGAGACCCAACTACTTGAGGCATCACCTGCTATCTCCCAGGGTGCACATTAGCAGTTAACTGAAATCAAGAGCTGGAGTTGAAATATGATATGGAAGTCTCAAGTGGCAGTCCATCTGCAATGCCAAGTGCCTTCCCTTTCTACATTTATTCTTGCCCTGTTGACTGACACTATTAACAGTTATTTATATGAAGGATATTCATGGACATGTGTACATGGAGAAAGACATGGAAAAATACACACCAGGTTGCTGGATGAAAGATGATATCAAGAGATAAGAAGAGTACATTATCCATGATAAAGCTCTTTGGACTTCAGTCCATTCATTATTTTTTGAATGTGTACTCATAGAGGTATATGAAAAGGTAAAACTACTGAAGGGTCATAGAAGTTCAGGTAAAGGTCTTCCTCCTATATTACTGAGACAGTTATTATTTTCTTCATTATAATGTTGATGGTGCTCATGAAAATCACAGAAATGACAATGACAGAACTGTTTTCTTTTTATCAGATTCATAAATGAAACAGACCATGAGATTTCAGAATCTCCTCTACTTTCTTCTTGTAAAACATGACATTTTTTTTCTTTAAGAGCATCTTGAAGATGAGAAAAGTGATGCACCAGATAAGTGCTTCATGGAGATTCAGGAGGCAATGTTAAATATACCAGCAAGTGAAGAAAATGGAAATGATCTTTAAAAGTCATGTGGTTTGGCTGTCTTCTGCTTCTCTCATTTGGACAGGTTGAGTGACTTGGTGATAAAGGATAAGAATCCTCCTCACCAAGCCCATTCATTTGCTCTTAGCCATATGGATCATAATGACTGAGGCGGTCTGTTCAGGAACCTCCGCTCATGTTCCTGGGCACTGCACAATAGTCTTGCAACAAATGGCTACCAGCAAGTAATCATCAAAATAATAAGACCGTGGTTCAAAGGGAATGAAGTCAGTGCTCTTAATAAACATTTGTGATATTGTTTTGTATGCTGCAACCTTCAATACCTAAAAGTATCTTGTTGAAAATATTTCTCCATTTGGAATGAAGAGTTAGAGCTTTCCCCATACCTATCTGGCTTTCAAGGTCAGTGCATTTTGCAGAATTCTTTGCCAAGTAGCTGCTGTGATATGAATAAATTTATGTGAAAATGAACTCAGCCAGCTAGTTATTGAACAAGATTTTTTAAATGGAATGTACTGACAGGAGAAAAGAAAAGGCAAACATAAAGGATGAATAATAACCTAATGAAAAGAGCTATTTTTTTTTTCATTTCAGGGGAAACAGTAATCTATTTTTTAAAGAGAAACTTTCAAAAGTCAGAAGGAAATAAGATGGAACTTCCACTCTATTGAGACAGAGAAAATAAGTAAAGTATTTCCAAGGTGAAGAATTAGCTACATGGACATAACAATACGGAAATAAATATTTGCATTGTTTATTTGTTCATTTGCAGGAAAGCATGAGCAATAAAACAAACCAAAGTATATAGGAAACAGGTTTACCTGGAATGTTCCTATTATATGAAGTACCCCCTTCAGAAGTATCCTTTTGTGACAAAAGTAAGTTTTGTGAAACGGCCAACTTTTTAAGTTAAAGAAATTGTGCTTCAGATGGGCCCCAAGGAAAACAATAATGATAACCTGATTCTACAGTCATCCCCTGCACTCTCTAATTCCCTCTAAAACCGAAGACAGAGTCCGGGCCTTTGGGGTGATCAATGCTAATATGAAAATTGGAAATTTCATTTAATTTCTTTCACTAGACACAATTCGGGTTTTGTAAGAGTCCTCCAACAATCTCTTGATCCTTCTTTCAAGTTCAACAGTGCTCTCCAAGGTGTTGTGAACTGCCAAGTTGCTTATTTTAGCATTCCCATGGTCCCTCTGCTGTAGATTTAGCCTCCCTGTTATCTTTCTCTTCTGCTTTGTAAATTCTCAGTTGTGAACTTTATGTATGGCCCAGGTCCTTGGGCCCTGCACCCGCATGGGAGACCAGGAGAAGCAGCTGGCTCCTGGCTTCGGATCAGCGTGGTGCGCCGGCCGGCCGCAGCGGCCACTGGGGGGTGAACCAATGGAAAAGGAAGACCTTTCTCTCTGTCTCTCTCTCTCACTGTCCACTCTGCCTGTCAAAAAATTTTATTTTTATTTATTTGAAACATAGATGCACATGTACACACATACACACACACACTTGTCACTCACCAAAATGCCCAAAACAGGCAGGACTGAGCCAAATTGACTCCTGTCTCCTAGGCAGGAAGGTGAGGACCCAAGTACCTGAGCCATCTCTGCTTTGTCCTAGAGTGCACATTTGCAGGAAGCTAGAATAGGAAGCAGAGCTGAGACTTGAACCAAGACACTCAGAAAGTGCACACACATACAGACAAACATTTGTGGATGCTACACACTTTAGCAAACGTGGTAGTGCTCATGAAGATGGTGTTTGTAAGGCAGAAACAGTAACCTTACAATGTACTTTAGACATTCAGCTTTTTAAAATGCACTTGACAGTCTCCAACCAATAAGATTTTTCCTGGCACATCACTCTATTTCGTTGAGGTCCATTTGGCCACATTTTTTCATCTGCCCCCAGTCTGAGGAGCTCTTAATCTTGGATTACCCCCAGAAAAATTCAAAGTCTTTTTCCTCTTTTTTGGTGCAGGCATTCAGTTCTCCTCAAATTCTATTGATGATCTCTGCTTCTGAGCAGTTTCACTTAAACTCAGCACTGTGAGCTTCAGAAGCAGGCCTCTAATGCCTCCGAATTTAGAAAGTGAGAGTGGCTGTACATCCAAACATAAAACTTCATCACAGTTCCTCTTGTTGTGCCGTGTTGCAAGTCAAGATGAGTTGTCCAGTAGCAATGGGAAATCCAGTCCTCACACCTGTAGGTTGCAAAGTAGGGAAACAGAAATGTGGATCCTTCCATTTTCATAGTGTTGAGGAGATGCAAGCAACCATGTTCTCCACCTTTTCATTTCCTTAGTAATCCTGAAATGGTCAGTTTTTGAAAAAGGTTAAGGTTATTGTAGATCAGTTTATTGAGAAATGGAAAAAGATGAAAAGTGAGAATACTGGCCCATTCTCTATTATTTTCTGATCTATTTTCAGTGCTTTTTTCATGTTTCAATTGCTGGTATCTATTGCAGCCCTTAAAAATGAAAAGTAATTACTAGAACAAAATTATGTTAAATTTACTTTTACTTTATAATGTGATACATTTGTTCTTTGAAGCTATGTAGGCCCACTATTATAAATATCATGTCTTCTTAACAATGAGAAAATTGGAGTAACTGAAGAAGGGGAGGCAGGATGGACATTTTAGATTTCTGATTCCAGTTACCAATAAGTCAATTGTAAAAGGAATTATTAACTATTTTATTGGAGAAGTTGTTATACTGTACCATGTGATCCATTGTTATGACCATTCTGTGTTAAAATTACATCTGTAAGCCAGTCTCTGGAGAATGAATAGATATTTGTCCATATCCTCTTATTCCAATCAATAAAAAGATTTCTCAAGCCCATGTAACCTAGATATATGGGTCCATCATGAAAGTGCTTACCCAGGAGGTCTCATTGATCAATTTGGGGGTATATTAGTGAGCTTTTCATCACTGTAAAAGATACCTGAGAGAAGCTACTCATGAAGGAAGGAAGCCTGTTTTGGAGGTTCACTGTCCAAGACAAGGCAGTCCTATTAGTTTAGTGTCTGATGAGGGTGGCATCTGGTGGAGTGTGGGTGGAGGAACGAACGCACATTGATCTAGGAATCAGAAAGACTGGTGTATACTTGTCGTCCATGTCCATGTGGTCTTTTCTCATAAAGTTCCATTGAGTTGATCTAGGACCCCACCGCAACAACTCAATCCACTTTACAAAAGTCTTGCCTTCGGCCGGCGCCGTGGCTCAATAGGCTAATCCTCCACCTTGCGGCGCCGGCACACCGGGTTCTAGTCCCGGTCGGGGCGCCGGATTCTGTCCCGGTTGCCCCTCTTCCAGGCCAGCTCTCTGCTGTGGCCAGGGAGTGCAGTGGAGGATGGCCCAGGTGCTTGGGCCCTGCACCCCATGGGAGACCAGGAAAAGCACCTGGCTCCTGGCTCCTGCCATCGGATCAGCGCGGTGCGCGGGCTGCAGCGGCGGCCATTGGAGGGTGAACCAACGGCAAAGGAAGACCTTTCTCTCTCTGTCTCTCTCTCTCACTGTCCACTCTGCCTGTAAAAAATTAAAAAAAAAAAAAAGTTAAAAGTCTTGCTTTCAGACAATAATTGGATTAAGTTTCCATCATTAACTCATCAGTTATTCCTATTAATCCATTAACTATATTATGAGATTTGAGGACCCAACTTTTAATATGTGGGACTTTGGGGGACACCCAAACCATAGCAGTGGATTCATATCTCAATTCTTGGCAGGGACTAAGCCTCCTGGAATTAATTCATGGGACACTTTTGCACAGTAATATTGACTATACTACTCTTTGTTTATTTTAATTTTGATTCATTTTCAACAGATTCAAAATGATTCATAGATACAGGTCTAAGAGTATAATGATATTCCCTTCTTCCCTCCCTCACTCCCTGCCTCTTACTTACTTTCTTTCTTTCTCTCTTTCTTTCTTTCTTTTTGGTTTTTGGGATAATATATTTTAAGTTTACATTACAGTAAAAAGGCTTAATATTTCACCAAATAAGTTTGACAACTGAAAAGTAAAAATATCCTAGTTTAGTGATAATATAGACAATGGCCATAAACAATAATTAAATGGAAAAATAACCATTTCACCCATACACAGGGTTTTGTTGGGTCAATTAGTCATTCATAATTTCTTTCAATGAAATAGAACCAATGACAATGTACTATCTAAATATTTCCTGTGCAGTTACAAGATGATAATTAAGTCCATTTAGACTTCAAGCCATTTCCTCTAACAATTTATGAACAGAAATAATTTTATGCAAATTACAATTCAAATAATTATACATTACATTTTTGTACTCTATTCATTACCACAGACCAAGGAGACCATTTGGTATTTGTATGTTGGGAACTGGTTTATTTCACAAGGTATAATGGTTTACAGTTACATCCATTTTGTTTCTAAGGATAGAATTTCATCCTTTTTTATGGCTGAGCAATATTCTGTAGTATAGATATCATATTTTCTTTATCTAGTCATCAGTTATGAGCATCTGAGTGGATCCTCTATCTTAACTATTGTGAATTGAGCTGCAATAAATGGAGGTACAGAGAACTCTTTCATATGCTGATTTCATTCCATTTGGGATATATATATCTCCCAAAATATATATATATATATATATATATATATATATATATATATATATACTTTAAGGATATACTACTGTTTTCTAAGTGATTCCTTTAAATTTAAGTTTCAAGGAGTAAGGAGGGCTGTGTCTAGGATTCTAGTTCAACATTTGGAGTTCAAAAATAAATGCCAATTCCAAAGCCTATTCATTTGAATGTCAATCCCAAGGGTTGCAGTCCTTTGCTCTTTCAAAGGAAGCTGCAGTAAAAATTCAACCAGGCTTTGTTACTAAACAGCCACTTTAAGGATGCATGCCTACAACAAAGTCATCTTCACAAAATCCTCTACTTGAAGTCTGTCAGGTAGAGGAATTATGATATAACTTATTCCAACATTTCCTGGACATTAGGGTTAAAGTATCAGACTTATTTTACAAGGGATTTTGGATTATTAAATATTAAATGCCCACTTTCAGGACTGGCGCTGTGGTGTAGAACGTAAAGCTACTGCCTGCAGTGCCAGCATCCCATATGAGCAGCAGTTCAAGTCCTGACTGCTCCACTTCTGATATAGCTCCCTGCTAATGTACAGCAGCAGAAGATGGCCCAAGCACTTGGGCCCCTACACCCACATGGGAGACCCAGAGGAAGCTCCTGGCTCCTGGCTTCAGCCTGGCTCAGCCCTAGCCATTGTAGCCATTGTAGCCATTTGGGGAGTGAACCAGTGGATGGAAGATTCTCTCTCTCTCTCCCTCTCATTCTCGCTCTCTCACTTTCTCTCTCTCTTTGCCTCTGTAACTCTGCTTTCAAATAGTAAATGAATCTTTTTTTAAATGACAACTTTCTTTTTTTAACTTTTATTGAATAAATATAAATTTCCAAAGTACAGCTTTTGGATTACAGTGGCTCCCCCCCATAACTTCCCTCCCACCCGCAACCCTCCCATCTCCCGCTCCCTCTCCCATTCCATTCACATCAAGATTCATTTTCAATTATCTTTATATACAGAAGATCAATTTAGTATATATTATGTAAAGATTTCAACAGTTTTAAATGCCCACCTTCATAGTAGAGACTTTTCTCAGACTTCTAGAGATCCTCGGCTCCATGTCAATATTTAAGAGCAAAGCATTGAGATGCTTGTTACCTGATATACTGAATATTACAATTAGGATTATGTAGGTGTTTTTTGGTTTTGTGGGGCTACTCCCAGATGCCATTATCTATAATTCTTTCCCTTAGGCCAGAAGCATCCATGGACAGATGTCCTCTAATTCTTGAGTTAGGAGTGAAATTTGGCTTCCAGGATTCTGGACCCTGTGTAGGAGAAGGTAGCTGAAGTTGAGTGGGGTTTGGGTGTGGATGGGTTTAGTTTGTGAATAGTTTGGTGATCCTCTTTATTTATAAAGTAGTTATTCTTCCATCTGTATCTGTGGCTAGTGCCTCTAAGATTGTCCTGTATCCAAGACTGAACATTCCTTCTCGGCTGCAGTTTGTGGAGTGCCTTAGTGCTGCTTTTCCTGAAACATAAAGGAGCTCTTTCTTTTTTGGATTCTTAATTTATTTTTAGTTTGTCTCTTTGCTACTCCAATGCCTGGCTTAGATACACAGAGATTTGGAAGGAGCATATACTTCTTAATAAAGTTCTTTGTAATTCACTATCATTTCTTAACTTATTCATCATTTCTACTGAAGTTTAGAAAGCTCTTGATCAACTATCCCTGTTTCCCTTTTCTTGTCTGTAAGGCTGGACACGATTTCCAAGATCCTTTCCTAAATGGGAGTTCAGTGAGATATGATGGGAAGAAGGGTACGAAAAGCACTAGAGTTAGACCCCAGGTTCCTGTCACTACTCCACCACTATATAGTCATAGTTCACTGGTTGCAAGCAACGGAAACTAACTTCGTGCTTTTGCAGAAAACATGAACTACAAGCCAGATAATGAGTAGGAGAATCTCAGTTGAACACTAGCCTCAGGAAGTGTGCAGAAAACCAAGGGAACCTGGGCAATGAGGATGTCCGTCAGGGTCACCCCACAGGGACACCTTATTTCAAGGAAGCTGCCACGGGGCCCGCTGCCACGGGGCCCGCTGCCACTGGACTTTTGTGACCAGCATACTCTCAGTGTTGCTGTCACTGCTGTGGTGACTGATTTGCCGTTCTGTCCCCCACCTTGTGACTGCCTGTGCTTGTGTCCTTAAGGCTCGACAGTTCGGGAGAGGGAATTTGTGTCTGCATGTGTTTAATCAGGGTCCTCCAGAGAATCAGGAGCAATAGAATCTCATTTTATTTTATGTTAAGAAATCAGCACGTGTGATTGTAGGGGCTAGCGAGTGTGAAACCTGCGGAGCCCTCTATGGAGTTGGTAATCTAGGTTAGAGTTGACGATGCAGTTTAGAGTATGAACGCCATAGGGCAGGCCGGGCAGGTTGGAAACATGTAGGGTTTCTATTCAGCAGTCCTCACGCTAAATTCCTTCTTCTTTGGGAAATCTTAGTCTTGGCTGTTAAGGCTTCCAGCTGATTGGATGAGGCTCACCCACATAATGGAGAGTAATCTGCTTTACTCAAAGTCCATAGATTAAAATACTAATTACATCTCAAAAATACTTTCACATTGCATCTGGACTAGTTTTTAACCTAATGCGTGGGCACTGTAGCCTAAATATAATATAAAATTAACCATTACACTATTCAGTGTCCATCACTGGATTCCCCTCTCAAACTTTCCTGAATTTAAGATGCTGAGCAGGAATAAAAACATAACAGCTACACACCACAGCCACTGTGCTGTATGACCTTGAGCAAGGCATTTCTCTCCATGTCAGACTCCGGTTCTGTGAAATGATGACAGTTAAACTAGCCAAAGGTATAGTTGTTGGGAAGCTTAAAAGTAAAGAAAAAAAATGTTAAACGCTGAAAAGTATCTGCAACAAGGTAAGCACTAATAAAACATGGTGCTGTAATTTCTTATACAAATATGGCAGTGGATTATTTCTCATAGCTACTGTGACTCTCCACAGTACAGAGTGTGTGAGGATGTGGTATCGAAGCCACTGAATTGTGATCCGCATCCCTAATCAAAGGGCTTCAGTTCGGACTTGCAATGAGACTAACAGCTGTGGTTTATAGAGCTCTGACTACCTGGTAGGTGTTAGCCATTTTACCTATACCTACTCATGATAATTTGATTCACACTATGATCCAGTGAGGCTCATGATGCCTCACTTTCTAGAAAAGGACACAGAGATTTAGAAGAACGTATATTACCACATCAGCAGCAGAATCACACCATCAGCCCACTGCTGCACCTGCAGATAAATTCAGACTTTTCTTATTTTAAATCTTTCTCTCAACTACTTCTCTATGCCATCTTCACTTGGGTCCAGACACAGGGGTCTACTCGCCAGCCTTGGTGTCTTTCATTGTGTCAGTGCCTTAAACATTACCTTGGCTTCCTTGGTTTGGAAAATGAGAATCCCGAGTTCTCACTGAAACATCAGATTTGGGGTTCTAACCCCCTGAAAAGAAGATCTTTGTACTTTTTATTAGACTTTGGGCTTTCTTTAGAGAGAACTATGCCTCAGCTTCCTTCTTTTATTTTTTTAATGATTCATTTTATTTATTTGATAGGGAAATGTCAGAGAGAGAGGCCACAACAGCTGGGGTTGAGCCAGGCTGAAGCCAGGAGCCAGGAACAAGGAACTCCATGTGGATCTTCCATGTGGCAAGGACCCAAGGACTTGGTCCATCTTTCACTGCTTTCCTAGGCACATTAGCAGGGAGCTGGATTAGAAGCAGAACACCCAGGACTTGAACCAGAGATCAGAAATGGACTATGGAACTCCAGGTGGCAGCAGTGCCACAACACTGTGCCACAACACTAGCCCCTCAGTTTCCTTCTCAAAAAATAAGAATAATAATGCTGATTTCCTGAGTTTTATTTTTTAGTCTATTCATGGGTGCAGAAAAGAAAAAGAATTAAAAGCTTTTCTTTCATATAATTAGGACAGTTCAAGATTAAAAAAAACTTTTCATATAAACTAAATTAACCTACTTTAGACTACTTGAATAACTTCTGGGTACAATGAAGAGTAGTCTAGATTTAGAAAAGAAATTGTTCATTTTTGAATACAGTTTTAAAATATTTGGAATATTTATTAGGTTGAATGCTTTATAACATCCATGATATCCATGATAGAAAAACAAAGATTAAAAATAATATGCAAAGCTTTTATCTGTGGAAATTAAGTGTCTAAAGGTTAATTGCATCTGAAAATATTAAAAGTAGGAATTGTTGCAAGCATGTGACCCAATGATTAGAATACTGCTTGGAATGCCTGCATCCCATAAAGAAGTACCTGTATCAAGTCCTGGCTCCTCATTTTCTGACCCAGCTTCCTGCTAATGTGCACCCTAGGAGGCAGCAGATGATGGCTAAAATACTCCGATCTCTGCCACCCCCATGGGAGACCTGGGCTGAGTTCTGGGCTCCTGGCATGGCCGAGCTCTGGCTGTTGTAGGCATTGGTGAACCAGCAGACAAGAGATTTTTCTTTCTATCTCCTGCCTTTCACATAAAGTGAAAATAAATAAATAAAAATTCTAAAAAGAGGTAAGAATTACACCCATTTTTCTCAGGAAATTTGGACTTGGTCATAGCCAAAAGGCTAAGAATCTCTTCTCTCAGGAAATTTGAAACTTAATTTTTTTTTTTATTCTAGAAATTAGGGATACAATTCTTTGAAATAGAAGACACACTGATTCTATGGCTGGAGCTGAGTCTAACCTATGTTTCTGAAACTTCAAAGTCCATACAAATCACCCAGAACACTTCCAATATACAGATCCCGGATCGGTAAGTCTGGGGTGAGACCTGAGATTCTGTGTTTATCACTAACTCCCAGATTGTACCCATGGTGTTTCCAGAGATCACAGTTAGTAGTAAAATCCAACTACCTATTTTGGTAGGTGTCTTAGCTGAGCAGTCAAACACCACCCAATAAGCAGAGAGGTTATTTATTTGTTGTTAGTCACTTAACCCAATAGATTGTGATGATTTTTAAGTTTATCAGAGACCACTCTGTATTGATGTCTGGAACTGAGGGAGGGGCAAGAAATTGGTAGCTGTTGTTCCACCAGAGGTACCACTTCTAGAACCTGACATGAAATGCCTCATTTCATTTCTGTAGCAATTCTATGTAATGCAAACATGAGACTCCCTCTCAACAACAAGGAAGCAGTGTCTCACAAAAAGTAGCTGGTCCTGGCTAGTAAGTGGCAGAGGCAAGGTCTGAACTATGGTCTGAACAAGGTCAGACTTGACAGACTGTGATTTTTCCAATGTACCATGTGCCAGTCACATCTGGATGGCTTTACTGTGATTGCCTTTTTTTTGGACATCATTGGCTATTCTTTATTTTTAGAGTTTTCAAGAGAAAAAATGACCAAATCCAGTTTTAAAAATTCTGCACAAAATTGTTCATTAAACTTCCCTCTTACATCCTTATTTTCCCATTTTGTTCTGTTTGTAAAAATTGTTCTTTACCTTGAAAAGGCCTTGTTGCTTTGTACTGAGCTGAGTGACAAAGGCTTATGATTTAAAAACCATCCTGTTCCTCTTTCCACAATGCCCCGACCTTTGATCTTCTCTCAACAGCAATTTCCAATCAGCCCTTTTTTTCAAAGCTTATAAATGTTTGGCATTCAATCCTACCTGGGCCCTCTCCCTTTCCCCAAAAGGAGAGGTTGGGACCTTCAATTCCCATTGTCATTACTGTTCTATTGAAAGTCTTAGTGTAGGATTTGGTTTTCTATAGTGAAGGTAAAATTAAACACAGCAAATCCCATGCTCTCTCTATGTTTGCACCCTTTAAAACTAAGTAGGGTCTTTGCAATTACCTAGGCCACTTGATGCATGCAAGTGATACCATATTAACACTTTAAAAATATGTTTTCTCAGCCCTCTTTACCCCAGGCATTGTTAGCATCATTCAAAATAACTGGAAATTGCCAAATCATCATTTTATCTTGTACTACAAATTTATAAAAAATCTAATGGTCTATAAAAAAGAGAGAAGAATGGACAAATTAGATATGTAGGCTCTTCAGATGATTTTTAACTATTCAACTTTTCCTTAAAGGTAAACCAAAATTCTCAAAAATAGGGCTAATTTGATTGAATAATGGATAGGAACTTTGGAGTCCATCTTCTTGTTCTTACTCTTGGCATAGTCACCTGACGTCCTCAAAATGAGTACTCACAGTTCTGAATGAAGACTACTGACTTAGTATACAGTTTTATCTTGACTAACTATTTGTTTTAACTAAAATATCTGACCTCTGAAAAATAATCAGTATCTGTGAGTAATGGAGAGTTTGAATCTCTGTGCATATTTGAAGTTCCTTGGCTAACATTTTATTCGGGGACTGTGAATATTCAGTCATTAAGATTAAGCCCAGCTCTATTTCTGAGCTAACAGAAATTCGAGAAGGAAGCAACAAATAATGGATTATGTTTGAATTTGCTTGTTCTTTGCTTAGCACTGTCTTCACTGCTAGGTCATGGACGATCCCAGCAGTCCACCTGAGCCCAGGCACATCCATCCCCCCACCCCCCTTCTGCCAGTCCGGTAAACCGCTCCGGGGTGTGGCCCAGGCTCACCCACCGGCAAAGCTACCTCCAAGCTGATTGGAGAGGCTTATTGGCGCCAGTGTGGGTTCTGTCCTATAGTTAGTGTTCCCCTGAGTTAATTACGCCCCTTCTCCCTGCCCTTTAGAAAGTGTATGTGGCTGTGAATAAACAAACATATTCGCCAAAACTCGTCTCCGGTGTTCTTTGTGGGAAAGGTCACTGTCCCCCTGCTCTTCGCCAACGGTGTGGCTCTGCAGGACAAGCCGCACTAGGTTTCTGGCTGTAGCATATACAGTCCAGGAGACATACGTCACATGCCCAAAACAGTGGCTCTCGAAACTTTGTGTACATCGCAGTCCTCTGTGGAGCCACTGTGGCCCAGAATTACCAAGGAGGAAGGGATGTGGTCTGCATGGTTGTCACTTCAGAGAGATTTGGAATTGATTATAATGTGTAGTCAAGACTGGACTGAGAATTACTGAACAAAGACACTGAAAGTGCTAATGTTGTTGTGGTCATCTTGGTAATGGATTCAAGTTCTCAATAAATTAGAAAACTGGATTATTTTCAAATATATAGGTTCTAAATCAGAATGCCAATAAGACCATATTGTCACCCCCCCTCCGTGCTGCTCTGGCTGGAGGTCTTGGACTCTAATAAATCTTGCATTTAAACCTTTAAAAGAAAAAAGACCAAATGGTCTAGTTTTCCTATTCTGAGTATATATAACTTAAGACTTACCCAATCTTTAAAATCCATAATATTATTATCAAAACTCTATTTAGTGAGCAACTGCTATGTTAGGTATCATAACTGTCTTCATCAACAGCATTTACTAAGCACTAGCAAAGATGTTTACATATATAAATTCATCTAGTTCTCAAAATATTGTGTGCTTTAAGTATATAACCTCCTTTATTGCAGTTAAGAAAACTGAATCATGGAAAGGTCAAGGTGACTCATCCAAGGCCACAAAGGTCATTAGTGTAAAGTTCTGGTTGCATATATATATGTATATATTATCTTAAACCTTTACAACAACCTCACAAGCTAGGTACTAAACACATACTCCCATTTTACAAATGAAACCAAGGCTGTAAATAGTTAAGTAAGCAATCTAAAATGCTGGAAGCAACCTAAAGTGAAGCCAAAATAATATTCATCATACATAAAAGAGTATCTTTCTTTTATCTCCTGTGAGGTCTTGAAAAACCACTTTGAAATAGAATTCTTCCTAAATCAATGCTACTTTGGAACACAGAAAACTCAAGCTAATAAATACTCTGAGTTTAAAAGATTATATTTACAAAAGCAATTGGAATGCCTAGATATGGGTTTAGGGATTATGAAGACTAGAATGGTTATCAGCTCATATATCTTGGTTTAAATTTTACATCTAGCTTTATTTTAAACGTATAAGTATGTTAAATCATGTAATTCCTGTATTATTTACATTCTAGTCAGGGTGACTGTTGAAAGATAGTGTAATTACAGAGTACAATTTTCCAGGCTGAATGAAATCGCTTGTTGTGTAATAGAACTGTCAAGGAATGACCTCTGAAAGTGCCAGAAACAAACACCAGTAGGTCATGGCTAAAGGTAAATGAAAGGTGACCTCCTACGTTTGCATAGGAAATGAGAGGTGGGCCATTTTATTTTGCTATGTTATTCTGCTATTTGGCCAACTCAGTGGAACTGAAAGTGCTTCTTGGCTTTAGTATTATAAATTGGCCACCTGTCCATCACTTTCATGAACTACACAAGGAGTAACCCTTTGGGTGGCAGAAGGAAATATAACAGATTGCTAATGTCTAATGTCTGGGAGAATTTATTGGCTATTGAGGCAGAGAGCAGTGTCTCCGCAGTTCAGTCAACAACTCTAATGCACCATCCTCCTCTTCTGTGACCCATGTCAAATCTACCTGTCATTTCCTAGTTCTAGTTCATGAGATGCCCCAGTGAATGCTGGACAGGTGTCTGAGGCATGTAAGATAGCACTAGGCATTGCAGGCAAAATCTTAGCACAAAGAATGTAATTATAAGAAAATCTAATACTATCAAGATGTCCTCACATCTTTGCTAGTATTTTTTCTCCCATATGAAATGAACTATTGTGTAAAATCAGTACCTCCTCAGTTCTTTTTACTTGTGATCATCAATTTTTAGGATATATGCATATAATTTTATACTTAAATGGGGAGAACTTAGCTTTTATAGATTAATTTTCATTTTGATACCAATCTATAATTATCTTTCTTTTTGCTCCTTCATCATCTCATTCCAATCCAGTCTTCTGTAAGCAAGGCAGAAGGTTCACAACCTAAATTTCTAAATCATTTGTTCTGGCTATCTGCTGCTTCATAGCAACCAGCACCCATTCTATTTATTTACTATATCTCATGATTTTGTGGGTCAATAATTTTGGCAGGGCTTGGCTGGTGAATTCTTCTCCTCCATATGACGCTGACTGGAGCAGACTCGTTTGATGCAGATGATCAGGGGTGGTTTCACTCACATACATGACATCTTGCTGGGATGGCTTCACCAGGAGGAAACACGGGGCTCATCTCCCTCTCTGTACAGACTTGCCCTCTTTGTGCAGTCTCAGGGTGTGTCCACGTGATAATTTGTGTAGTCACTTGGACTTCATATATGGGAGCTCGTGGCTCCAAGAGACCAAGGCAAAAACTGCCAGCTTTCTTAAAGGCTGGGCTGTAATCTCTCATGCCATAATTTCTGTGGTTTAGGCTGTCACACAGCAACCCTGATTCTACTCAAGTTGAAGAGAAATGTACTTCACCTCCCCATGGAAGGAGTGTGAAAAAGATTGCAGCCCTTCTTCAAACACCACATCATCCATAAAATAAAACTCACATGTCTTCAAAAAAATTCAGGAATCTAATTGGAAAAAACAAGAGTAAAAAAAGAAATCAGATAAGATGGTTGCACCAGGATATTTCTTCCTCTAGGCTTAAAAAATAATATTTAATAATACTTGAGATCATCTAGTCCTAATTCCAAATTTTATAGAAGAGGAAATTAAGTGATAAACTTTAAGAGTTGTGTTGAGCAGACTATGTGAGGTTTGAATCAGGGCTTCTGATTCTCAACCCAGTATTCCTCTGTGAATTCTCACCCCGATATTTGTTTCTGTGAGTTTGTTTCCATAATTAAATTATACTGCCTAGTCATTTGTTTACAGTTAATAAAGGAAGTAACTTTGTTTTACTTTTTTTTTAATATTCATTTATTTATTTGAAAGGCAGAGTTACACGGAGACAGACAGAGAGAGAGAGAGAGAGAGAGGTCTTCCATCCACAGGTCCACAACCCAGATGGCCTCAACAGATGCAGATGTGCCAATCTGAATCCAGGAGCTGGGAACTTCTTCTGGGTCGCTCATGTTGGTTCAGGGACACAAGGACTTGAGCCATCTTCTACTGCTTTCCCAGGCCATAGTAGGGAGCTGGATTGGAAGAGGAACAGCCAGGTCTCAAACTGGCATCCATATTGGATGCTGGCACTGCAGTAACAGCTTTACCTACTACACCACAGTGCCAGCCCCAATTTTGTTTTACTTTATAGGTACATTCTTGGATTATAACAGAGATGACTGGGATAAAGGATGGATACCCTGCATTTTCAGATTACCTGCTTTGTAGAAATATCAATTTGCCCATCTTACATATTTTTGTTGTTGCATTGCAGGGATTCTTTATATATTCTATACATTATGCCTCTTTATAAGATACAGGATTTGTAAATATTTTTCTCCTCTATTGGTTTTCTTTTTTTTTTTTTTTATTTTATTTTTGACAGGCAGAGTGGACAGTGAGAGAGAGAGACAGAGAGAGAAAGGTCTTCCTTTGCCGTTGGTTCACCCTCCAATGGCCGCCGCTGCAGCCGGCGCACCGCGCTGATCCGATGGCAGGAGCCAGGAGCCAGGTGCTTTTCCTGGTCTCCCATGGGGTGCAGGGCCCAAGCACCTGGGCCATCCTCCACTGCACTCCCTGGCCATAGCAGAGAGCTGGCCTGGAAGAGGGGCAACCGGGACAGAATCCGGCGCCCCAACCGGGACTAGAACCCGGTGTGCCGGCGCCGCAAGGTGGAGGATTAGCCTATTGAGCCACGGCGCCGGCTTCCTCTATTGGTTTTCTTTTCACTGTATTGATTGTATCCTTTGATTAATGGAAGTTTTAAATTTTTATATAGTCCAATTTATCTATTTTTACTTTTTGTGTTGTATTCAAGAAATCTTGCCAAATCCAGTATTAAATAGTTTTATCCAGAAGTTTTCTTCTAAGAGTTTTATAGTTTTAGCTCTCACATTTAGGTATTTTATCCATATTGAGATAATTTTTAAAAGATTTATTATTTATTTATTTGAAGGCAGAGTTACAGAGAGAGGAGAGACAGACAGTTATTCCATCCACTGGTTCACACCCTAAATGGCCACAATGGCTAGGCTGGGCCAGGCCAAAGCCAGGGACCAGGAGCTTCTTCCAAGTCTCCCACATGAGTGCAGAGGCCCAAGCATGTGAGCCATCTTCTACCGCTTTTCCAGGCACATTGGCAAGGAGCTGGCTGAGAAGCAAAGCAACCAGGACTAGAACTGACACCCATATGTGATGCCAGCCCTATAGGCCATGACTTAACCCACTGTGTCAAAACATTGGCCCCAGAGTTAAGTTTTGTATATGGTGTAAGGTAAGGGTTCAATTTCATTCTTTTACATGTGAAAATTCACTTTTCTCTCTGCTGTTTATTGAAGAGACTGGCCTTGACCCATTGAATGGTACTGGCATGTTTATCAAAGATCATTGGATCATATTTGTGAAGGTTTATTTCTGGGCTTTTTAGTGTATTTTCATTGGTTTAAATGTCTGTCTTCATATCTGTAGCACAGACTGTAGTTTTGTAGTAAGTTTTGGAATCAGGAAATGTGTCATTCTTTTTTTTTTCTTTTTTCAAGTCTTTTTTTTTTCTTTTTGCGATCCCTTGAGATTCCATATGAATTTTAGGAATTTTTCCATTTCTGCCAAAAGATATTTGGGATCTTTATAGGGCTGCATTAAATTGGTAGATGACTTACAGTAGTATTGACATCTTAAATATGTTAAGTCTTTCAATCCATGAATGCAGGATGTCTTCCTATTTACTTGTATTTCTATTTGATCCTAATGTAAACCAAAAAAAAAAAAAAAAGGAATTTAAAAATGGTATGTGGGAAAGAAACTCAATGGTTTTCACTCTCTGCCTCAGTGAAAAACATTATTTTCAATACTAAGTTATGTCTCCTAATTTTATTCAATGAGTAAAAGAATATTAACTAAAAACTTATTTTGAAAGGGTCTTCCTGTTAAAGAAAATTTCTGAAAAGCATAATCATCTATTCTCAAAAAGTGAGTGTTATCTCTTTCCTTGTCATTTTCTATGGCTCCAAAAATGTCCATAGATCAATATTCTGAGATTTACCTTGGTATATTCATAAGTGGTATTCACTAGAAAACTCTAACAATATCCTTTTTCCTCAACACTCTTCCTCTCATACTCTTTAAATATGTTTGGTTACCAGAATCAAGGGGCCAAACAGAATTAAGTCCAAATACCTACTCATGTGAGTAGTTGAGCGCTTAGCAAGCATTATTTAATTATTTGACTAGATCTTTCCAAATCTATACCCAATTCCAACAAAAAGGCTTTACCTTGTCTCAAGTTTTGTATCAGGGACAAATTATAAGC
The DNA here is from genome assembly GCF_964237555.1 of Oryctolagus cuniculus. Taxonomy (NCBI): domain Eukaryota; kingdom Metazoa; phylum Chordata; class Mammalia; order Lagomorpha; family Leporidae; genus Oryctolagus; species Oryctolagus cuniculus. The sequence continues at coordinate 56,694,730 of NC_091446.1, read as the reverse complement.
AGCCACCTTAACATTTTTTCTTATCTTGGGGAGCACTAACAACTTACGGACGGTCAGCATCCCTGGCCTACAGTCTGAATGCAAGAAGTTATTTGCCTCAGTGGTGTGTGTTCAGATTTCTACTTATGAATGATGGCTCTTTGTTGCCTTTTGGCCTTGATGGAGTAATTTCTAAGGGCTCAAAATTATTTACTTTACTTGTAAATAATTTAAACACAATTACAAGAAAGAAAATAGTTTAAAAAATTTTTTCAAGTATCTTTCTAGGGAGATCCACGAACTGTTTTTGCATTATTATGAACACCGTTGGCACCAGTGTGTGAAAAGTCAAAGTAAACAGGAGTTCTCAGTGGAAGACAGAGTAAGGTCTCTAACAAATGTCTTTACATCTCTCTAAAGTAGTAAGAGAAAACAGCAGTGGATCAAACTCAGCTTCTTCTATATTGGTTATATCCTAGAAATTCTTTAGAGATTAAATTGTATTTCTCTTTTGTCATTGTATCATGCAATACAATCAGGAATGCACATGTAGAATGTTTGAGTCCTTTGTGGACAGGTGATCCCTCCTCTCTTCTTACACAAACCTGAGGTAGCAAAATGGCCCCCTCAAGAGTTTCGAGGTTGGGAAAGACTTTGGTTCAGTGGCTTAAGCTACTGCTTGGAATGCTGTATCCCGTATCAAAGTGTCTGTTCAAGTCCTAGGTAGTCCACTTCTGATGAAGTTTCATGCTAATGCACACACTGGGAGGTAGCAGGTGATAGCTATACTATACTCCCTGCCACCCTAGTAGGAGACTCAGATGGAATTCCAAACTCCTGCCTTTGGCCTGATTACTACAGGCATTTGGGGAGTGAGCAAGTAGATGGAAGATGTCTCTCTGTCTCTCTCTCTCTCTTTCTTGCTTTGCCTTTCAAATAAATAAATAAACACTAAAATAAAGAGAGAGTCTCAAAATGCAGGAATTTTCATGCTTTACCAGTAATCTATATATTATAGACAGCATTGGTGATGTGACTCTCTGAGTTCCATTGTTGAGAGATGTCCTATGTATGAAATCCAATTTTTCAGTCACTTACTGTTAAATTAAGGCAGATTTTGTCATCTTCTGTGGGACCATTCTTTAAATTATATTATGGTATTATCAAACTTCAACATGCACACAACAGTGGATCTAAGCTTTTATGATAAAAATATGATACGTGCACTGCTTTTGAATTTGAATTTCATCCAGTAGATTATTAGAAAATATCACTACAGAAGTAGCATTTGGCTGACTTCTCTACCTTGCTCAATTTCTATCTGGAGGCACTCCTGTACTTGGAATTCTGAGTCCTTATGAAAACAAGTAAAGGGAAGGAATGTGGGATAAAGAAGAACCAAAGGAAAGGAAACAAAGTGGATAATTAAATAAGGGGCTTGTTCTGGAAGGAAGAGAGCTGAAACACAGGCATGCACATCACCTACACAATGAACAGCATTGTAAACTGCACAGTGAAGCCCTTCCTGCAGTTCCTACAATCTAGATCCTACAACAAGAACACAAGTGTACTTGTAATAGCACATCAGGAAGTGGAGAAAACGAGCCAACTTCATGAAGAATCTAGCACCAAGAAGCAAATTTGTGTTATCACAAGCTGAACATGGCTCAGAAGAGACACTTGGAAACACTGTGTTGAGTAGAACTGTGAAGTGTCCTCCAGACTTACCAAAACGAGTACTGTGGATGACTGACAAAGTCTGCATGGGTGAGGTCAAGTAGGGGGGTGATGTGCATGAAGGTGCTTGTTAGCCGGCATTCAGGGCACCCTGTGAGGAGTTTCTGAAGACTAGTCATTCAGGAGCAAGGGAGGCAGTATCCTGAAAGAGCAAAGTCCGTTCAAAGCATGCATTTGCATCTGTTCTTTCCTATGGAACTTGAATATATTTATCTTCTCCCTGCTTCAACACATGCTAAAAATTTAGGGAGGTTGCAATAAAACCTACTAACTTAATTTTCAATCCATAAAGTTAAAAATACATCTTTTTTAATCCCTAAACAAATGTTTGTTTTCATTTTCTTTCTCAAGGATAATTGAATAGTAGGTTTTGGGGGAAGACATTTGGTGCACCAAGCATTTGGGACAGGCACCCTGTTTTAATACAAATTCACAAGTCCGTTCAGGGCAAAGTACACAGTGTGAATGATTTTTCTTAGTTCTGATTTTTTAAAACGATGAACCTGTATTTCCACATAATTAAATCTAATGGTTTTTAATCGCAGTCCCACTAAATATCAAAGAATTGTGTGCACCTTGAAGGTTCTTGAATTTTTTTGAAATTGCCCTTTTAAAAAGGATCATGGGGCGGCTGCTGGAAGGTTTTCTCCTCGATTTACAACTCAGGCATAGATTTAAGGAGAGTGTAATTACCAGATACAATCCCTAAACAGAATTGAATTGCTTCCTGGGTGCCAGGCTGGTTGCAGATTGACCTTCAAGGGGAGCAAATCAACTCTGCGGCTCTGTGTCCTTGCTGCATTGTAGCAGGATCTAGGGCTTTTTCTTTCCCTCTGAGCACAAAGGCAGCAAGGGAAGCTGGTGTTGCTTGTCCTTTGATAATTTTCATCTGCTTCGTCAGAGGACCAGAAATCCCAGTTATCACTGCCTCCCCTTAATGTCAAAACAAAACTTATTAAAAGAACAGTTCTAAAACATGCTCTATAAATCACTTGCTCACTTGCTCTGAAAATGAGCCAGCCCAACAATCTCTAAATCAACCACTTACTTGTTCTTCTCTGAAGAAAACAAAAATCATTTGTTGTCTATGTGGCCCATGGTAGGAAACTGACCGTGGAACACCCTAATTCAAGAAAAAGGGTCTCCATTTCTAGGTTGATCATGTTTCAGAAATTGTTTAGTCTAAATCCTCTTCCTCACTCTGCAAAATAAAGTTTATTTTCACTGACAAATTTTTTTTTTCTTCTCACCAACCTTTACATATTTATTTGTTACAACCTTCCTTTTTCTCTGGAAACAAGGCATTTTATTATATTCAATATCCTAATTATTATTTGGATAATTAGTTCGTGGGGTGGGAATAAATCCTACAAAAATCTTTTGGCCAGGGACTTTGTAGGTCATTAGTTTTAACTGTCTAAACACACATGTGCGTCTGTATACACATGCATATGTATGACAATATGAACACAAACACTTAAACACCTACGAATAACCTTTCTGTCTAGTCCTTCGTATCATAAAAAGAGCCAAATAAAATGCAATGTTTACTAATAACTAGCTTCCAATTGCTTTTTGGAGACCAAAAATAAGAGCAGGGCAGGCATTCGTGGCAACCAGAATAGAGAACACAAATTCACCTGTTTTTTCTTAGTGGAAATCACCCCTTCTACCTCCCTCACCACTGAGCCATTGTACTATTCCAATCATATTTAATTTTAAGAGTAAGCAACTTTGTCCTTTGGGAGAAACTATTTGCAATCTTTTATACAAACACACTCAGAAGTGCACACTCCTAAGAGCTTTTTTTTTTTCCTTCTAATCTTGCAGTGTGCATGACAAAACCTGAGGCATCTGACAGGCAGCCAGCCACCTGGGAGGATCATCTCTAAGAGATGAAGCAGCCCTGAATTAGCTCAAATGTAGACATCCAAACAGAAACCTGGGCAATGTTCCCAGGTGCAGATTATCACAATCCTCATGACCCAGACCCATCAGTCAGTTGGTTCTGTTTAGAATAAAGTGATTTGCCTTGTGATGGATTTTAATTATTGAGATAACCAAGTAGCTTTGAATTGCTGAGTATAAGGTGGCACTTAAGGTCAGAAAGCAGTCTTTCCTAAAAACCCAACTGCAGCATCTTTTCCTGAACTTAGGTTTTTTTTTTCTCTTGGCAACCAAGTCTTCCTTATCGACCTCAGTAGGAGACTAATGAAGATTCCGCATGTCCCAGTGTCTGTCTGCCTTTCCCATTTTTCCCTCCCAGGCTCCTTAGGGGGTCATGCTCCTCTGCTATTGATCCATTCTCCACTCTCCGAATGGTCTGTATCTGTTTCTGCCTTGTTTTGGGCCCTCACAGAGGCATCTTGCATTCTAGGGTGCCTTTCTAGATTCCTATCTATCATTCTCAATGCACCTGGTGTGTCAGCTGTGGTCCAGAGGTTCCCCAGATGCCATTACCACCCTAGTCCACTAGGGCAGGATAAAGGCATTCTGTTTGCTCACAATTTCTATCTCACGGCACCTACTTCCCTACATTCTGAGCTCTGAAACTGAAGCATCCATTTCTGATCTTCTCTGTGTCCCAGCCTGGAACAGTGTCTGCCATATATTTGACAGTCAGTAAACACTTATTCAAAGAAACTAGAGATGCCAACATCTCTACAATGAGAGTGTTCGATTTCTTGTGAGTCAGGATTATGTTTTTTTTTTTAATTCACCTTTATGTAAATCCGCAAACTAGGTTTCACATAATCACCTAATTACTGTGATGGCATTTAGTTGTGAGGGAGTGTGAGCCACATAGCACCAGGAATCAATACAGTAGCCTTCTAGTCACTTCTCTGCCAACAGCTCATCAGGCAAGACAAGTAACACTACCTCTCTGAACATCAATGTCCTTTTATGAAATACAGAGAAAAACCACACATCTGCTATTTATATTTCAGACCTTTCGTAAGGACCAACCTGCTTTCTAGGTTGCAAAAGTATATTGTGAAATAAGCGACAGTATCGAATGGAGAGGATGAGGTCATGCCCCAGAGTCAAACAGACTCCATCACTTCTAGCACATTGATTATATCTCTGAGCCTCAGTTTCCCCACCAATAAAGTGAGAATAATGACAGTGTCTACCTCAGGAGCTTGCCGTGGAGTTACAGTAATTTGTAGAACCATTTCCTGTTAGCAGCTACAAATAGTATGCCCTCACCAATGATAGGATTTAAAAATTATGGTATTGTTAATATTCGTGGATGAATTATTGTTTTCCCTTTTAAGATCAGTGTTAGGACAGCCACCCAGACCTGGCAAAGAGGCTCCTATACTCTCTTTATCCCTTGCCCCTCCTACCACCAGCTGTAGACTGTTGTCCCAAGTGAGACAGTCCAAGGGTAGAACCATGGAGACCCCTTCCACAGGAGAGTAGACCTTCAGGCAGCACACAGGCTCCAACTCTATCTGCATTCTCCCAGGATCCTCAGACAGTTCCCTGTAGAAGATGGGGCCCCTGTGACAGACAGGGCAGTTATACACCTTTACGCAACGCCCAGGGAAGAAAAGAGGTTTTTTTTTCTGCTTGCTGCTGTTTGCCATCTCTGATCACTGACAACTGGCCCAGGCAGCTCTGACTTGTAACTTTGCCAGGACTCTTCTTACCCACCACTTACTATCACTTTTTGTGTGGGCAAAAAGCCTGTATGCCTCAAGTGCTTCACTCACTGTTGTTCCTGCTGATACAAAGGGAAGGGCTGGACCTAAGGACAAATCCTAGCTTACTTCAAAGCGATAATGTCTGTACTCACCATATCCTCCTCACCACTTTGTAGTCATTCAGTTTGAAATAAAGATTCCTCCAGGTGCAGGAAAATCTACCAGGAGGCTGCATTGATCAGGTTGTTCCTCATTCATTCTTCTAAAGATCAAATTTTATGTTCAAGAACCGAGAAGAGTGTTAAAAAACAAGTAAACTTATCACCTAATAATGAGAAGGAAGACAAACTCAGTACAATAATTTCCTCATTTTTGTTCCTATTGAGAAATAATTTTAGATAGTCCTGATATTTAAAAAAATCTGAGTGCCTAAGAAATGTTTTCAAACATTTACCATTTTAACACACACAGTGTGACTGAAAACCTACTATTCTGGGGCATTTTGCAAACAAGACACATTGGGAAGCTGAAAATAATGATTTATGCCAATAAAAACTGTTGCATCCCAAAGACAGTCTTAACTCCTCAGGAGATATTCCTGATGCTAACTTTATCAACATAGAAAGTTGAAAAAATATTGGCATAAGATGTTAATTGCCAGTATAAGGAAATTAACTCTGCAGTTAGCTGAGGCTAGGAATTGGGTTCAAACTCCAGCTGTGTGAGTTGAGCAAACTCTTTAACCTCTCCTTGTCTAAATGAACTCCTCTGTAAAATGAGGATAAAGGAAGTAAATACATCATAGAGTTGTGATGAGAGGGAGGCAACATGAATAAAGATGATACACATGCTGGCGTGGTTCCAAAATGAAGCTCAATCAATGCTCAGCACACCTTCCATATTATTGGCATCATCTCTGTTGATTCTGATGTTATTTTTAGACTAAACAAATCTGGCAAAAGGAAAACATGGTTGTGACTAGTAAGATGTACTTCCTTTTGAAGGTCCTCCACAACTAACTCCACTCAAATATCCAATGGATACAGTCGTCTTAGGATGGGGTAAAAATAGTTCCTGCTTTGGAGGAACTTGTCTTTTCCCCAGAATACTGGAAAGCAAAAACAAAAACAACCAGCTCTTCTAATTCTTTTGGAGTTTGTTCATACCACCTTGTGGGTATCTTTATAATTCTACTTTGTTTTTTATGCTCCTTGAAGTTCATGTAAAATCAATATGTAGAAATCAGCTTGTTAAGTATTGAATTTTTACAAGACATTTCTGTTTAGAATTCAAGTCTCACAGGGCACTGATCCGTGCTTTTTATTACTATTAGAATAAATGGATGCCTTGCTTTATGATACTTGTTGAATAGTGGGTAAAAGACCATGAAAAATCCAAATAATCCAGAAACGGCTGCCTAAACGTCCCCTGGGAAGAAGAAAGAAATGGCTTGCTAAGAGTCTTTACAGACCAACAGGTGCTATGAAATTTGTTTTGACCCATTAAATTTATATTGGTTTCATAGCTTTCAAGCCTCTCCTGCTGTCTGCCTTTGTTGCTGTCAAAAGCCACAGAATAAGAATGATGATCAAATTTTCATGCATATGTTAAGTGGGTAAGAGGATTAAAGTAAGAACAAACAAGAGACTAGAAGGTTCCACCCTGGCTTTTGCATTGCTGCTTGCTTGGTGCAGCATATGGCTTAGCATTCTTTGATGGGTAAGAACAAGCACTACAGACATAGTGGAGTTTCCTACCGTAGCCTAAGCCAAAAGCTCTGTGTGCGACGTCACAGGAGCACCCTTACTCTTCACTTCAGGAGACCCCTGCCATGTGAAAGCAGCATCCCAGTGGAGAAGGCCCTAGGAGGGATGCAGTTGCAGATGCAAAGCGGTAAGCAAAGGCCAGGCCTCTCAGAGTGAGCTGTGAATCACGGCAGAGCTGTGCTGGGGAGGAGGCAGAATGAAGAGGACAGACATTCAGTCCAATGTGGGTATAAATGTTTGAGGTTTCTTAATGGACTGTGTAACGGGGCACATGCTCCCATTATGGCAGCCAATGGTGCTGCATAAACCTTTGCTCTTTACCGCTGTGTAACATTGCAGCATGCAGCTGCTGGGACCTCGGTAGCAGATGGTACATGGAGGTCAGACGTCCAGAGTAGCACCAGCTTTGAAGAATCAAAAAAGAAGTTTGATCATCTGTTGAAATCCTTTAAATTTACAAACAGAAACTCTCACAGAAGCAAAATTAAAGGGAACTAGAGGAACAAGGTAAAGGCATTACCTGTCATTGACTGGACCTAATTTCCCTTAGGCCCATCATCAGAGTGAGCTGATTTTAACTCCTATAAAGTAAAAATTTTTGTATGTTTTTGTTTTTAATAAAACAATTTTTGTGGGCCGGCGCCGTGACTCACTTGATTAATCCTCCGCCTGCGGCGCTGGCATCCCATATGGGCGCTGGATTCTGTCCTGGCTGCTCCTCTTCCAGGCCAGCTCTCTGCTGTGGCCCGGGAGGGCAGTGGAGGATGGCCCAAGTGCTTGGGCCCCTGCACCCGCATGGGAGACCAGGAAGAAGCATCTGGCTCCTGGCTTTGGATCGGCACAGCGCCGGCCGTAGCTGCCATTTGGGTAGTGAACCAGCGGAAGGAAGACCTTTCTCTCTGTCCCTCTCTCTCACTGTCTATAACTCTACCTGTCAAAAAAAAAAAAAAAAAAAAAAAACCACACAATTTTTGTTTGCCTGCTAAAATTCTACATGAGGATCCTTTGTGAATTCATTGATTTGGAAAAATGCATTAAAACCCTCTGTTCATCTTGTAGAGAATTCTGCCTTTCATGAAAGCTCACCAATACAAAATAAAGTTTGGAAAATAGAAAATATGAGAATCTACAAAATAAGATAATTAATGTTAGAGAAGAAATAAATGCAAATATCAGTGAGGAATAGATATAAATATATATATTTTTTTTAAATTGTCCATTGACAATATTTCTTTAATTTTTTCTTGAGCTCAGAAAAAATAGTTTGGTCACCAAATGGGCATGAATACTCCATTCTTACCCTACCAGTTTGAATGAATTTGCCTTTACAGCCAATTCCAATAGTAAACACTGCATGGGTTAGAGCCAATGGTGTGTTCCATCTCCCATGCCAGATGAAGAGATTAAATTCAGGCTAAAGAGTTGGGAGAAAAAAATCTTTCCCAGGAATTCTGTGAAAGACGTTTTCTCTCATCATCTGTCTCCTGTGAGAGTTCCTTACTCTTCTGCTGGCTGTAGCCTGATGGTATTGGGTCTCAAATTGCCCCCAGGATGGAAGCCAGCCGTGAGAAAAGCTGATTCACCCGAGGCTCCAGAGCTAAGAACAAGACATCTAAGCTGTATCCCCCGGCCATGGGGATCTGCCATGGTATCAAACTCTCAGTATTGTTGAGGGTGCTACTACTTTTATCACATCTAGCTAGTTTTTTTGAATAAATTTACTATTCATTTTTTTTTTTTTTGACAGGCAAAGTTAGACAGTGAGAGAGAGACAGAGAGAAAGGTCTTCCTTTTCCATTGGTTCACCCCCAAAATGGTCGCCAGGTCTGGAATGCTGTGCCGATCCGAAGCCAGGAGCCAGATGCTTCCTCCTGGTCTCCCATGGGGTGCAGGGCCCAAGCACTTGGGCCACCCTCCACTGCCTTCCCGGGCCACAGCAGAGAGCTGGACTGGAAGAGGAGCAACCAGGACAGAATCAACCGTGACTAGAACCCTGGGTGCTGGCGCTGCAGGCAGAGGATTAGCCTAGTGAGCCGCAGCGCCGGCCTACTATTTATTTTTAAGGAAGTAGCACAGTTTTAAAACAGTAAATTCTGTTTTATTTTATATACCGTTTGCTTCTAAAAGCATAGATAGATTCTCTAATCAATTCTCACAAGTTATTCATTAAAACATCAAATTCACCCTCTCCAGATGAGATATAAGGAAACCAGGCACTCAGGTTATACCCTGAAGCACAGAGAAAATCAATGGCTAAGAGGAGAAAATAGTTTTTCCCTTAAGAAACATACCTATGCATTTCAGGACAAATCAAATCATTTGGAAAGATCAAGTCATTGTAAAAACAAGCTATATCTAATTAGGTGAACTTCACAATAAAGGGAATGGTATCTTTGTTTACTGCAATTGGGCTCTATATTCTTATGAAAAAAAACTCAATAATGAAGTCCTTCAGCTCTGTGTGAATTCTGTCTGTGCCTTTATAAAGTCTAACTGCTTTAAGAATTCTGGCGTATCGCATCATTGATGACATGACCACAGACTTCCCTGGAAATGAGCAGTTAGCTGACCATTAGTCAAACCAGTGTTGAAACATCTCTGCGGTTCTTCCATCACTTTCATGACCTTGGAGGCATCTATAAATGAAAGCAAATAGCTCATCTCTGGTCTGTAACATGATATTTATAAGGTTTGAAATATCAAGTCCAAATTTATATGCAAATTTTACATTTCAATTAGATTTTCATTAGATTTTCTAAGACATGCGTTTGGAAAATAATTATAGATCTCTTTGTGGCTTTGCTAAGCTATTCCAAAACCATGGTCATATAAAAATCCAATCAGCTCACTTATATTCCTAAATGTCTCATTTAACTTGCAGGAACCTCATAATTACACACTTTGTTAAAAAGAAAGTTTTCTTGTTTTTAATTATTGTGAAAGCAGAATGAAATACAGAGAGAGAGATAGAGTCTTCTGTCTGTTGGTTCATTCCCCAAATGCCAGCAACAGTTGGGACTGAGTGAGGCCAAAGCCAGGAAATAGGAAGGCCATCGGGGTCACCAAGTAGGTGACAGGGACCCAAATACTTGAGCCGTCCCCATGCCTCTCAGGATGTACATTAGCAGGAAGCTGAATTGGAACTGGAGATGGGACACAATCCCAGACACTTCAATATGGGATGCAAGCATTCCAAGTGTTGGCTTAACCTGCTACCTCACAACACCACAACACCTATCTCTAATCCACAGGTTTTGTTTTTGTTTTTGTTTTTGTTTTTGTTTTTGTTTTTGTTTTGACAGGCAGAGTGGACAGTGAGAGAGAGAGACAGAGAGTAAGGTCTTCCTTTTCCGTTGGTTCACCCTCCAATGGCCGCTGAGGCCGGCGCGCTGCGGCCGGCGCATCGCGCTGATCCGAAGCCAGGAGCCAGGTGCTTCTCCTGATCGATCTCCCTTGTGGATGCAGGGCCCAAGCACTTGGGCCATAGCAGAGAGCTGGACTGGAAGAGGGGCAACCGGGACAGAATCCGGCGCCCCAACCAGGAGTAGAACCCGGTGTGCCAGCGCTGCAGGCAGAAGATTAGCCTAGTGAGCCTCGGTGCCGGCCATCTAATCCACAGTTCTTAACATGCTCTTTTTCTAAGACTTTTAAAATTCTCTTTTTTTAAATCTAAGTTCATTACCAAGTGAAATTTTTGCTTTGTACCACATATTTTTTTTTACTTTTTAAAAATTTATACAAAGAAAACAAATTTTATGTATTTCATATATACTTAACTGATATTATATCAAATATTCCCACTTGCATATCTATTTTATATTTGATTTAAATATTGAAGCAGATACTTAATACTTTTCAGATTAGAAAGATTTAGAAATCTGGAAATCTGAGTTAAAAATTAAACTCTACCACATTTCTAAAATAAAATTTTTTCTGGCCGGCGCTGTGGCTCACTTGGTTAATCCTCCATCTTGCAGTGCCGGCATCTCATATGGACACCAGGTTCTAGTCCCAGTTGCTCCTCTTCCAGTCCAGCTCTCTGCTGTGGCCTGGGAAGGCAGTGGAGGATGGCCCAAGTGCTTGGGCCCTGTACCTGCATGGGAGACCAGGAGGAAGCACCTGGCTCCTGGCTTCGGATCGGTGCAGTGCGCCAGCTGTAGCAGCCATTTTGTGGGTGAACCAACAGGAGGAAGACCTTTCTGAAAAAAAAAAAAAAATCAGCAGGAAATATATCAAAGTAAGTTACATTGTTTAAAAAGACAAATAAAAAGTCATACAAAATGTTTTAAATTTTAGGACAATGTTTGTTTTTTGAAGAGCAACAGAAATAGTTTCAAACTTTTTCAGGATTTATAACAGTATCAACAATGTTTTAAAAAATTTTATAGGGCCAGTGTTGTGGCAGTTAAGCCATTGCCTGAAGTGCCAGCATCTCACATGGGCACCATTTCGAGTCCTGGTGCCCACTTTCAATCCAGTGCCCTGCTAATGTGCCTTGGAAAGCAGTGGAAGATGGCCCACATCCCTGGGCCCCTGCACCCATGTGGGAGACCTTGATAAAGCTCCTGCCTCCTGGCTTGGACTGGCCCAACTCTGGCCATTGTGGGGAATGAATCAGTGGATAGAAGATGTCTGTTTCTCCTTCTATCTCTGTAACTCTTCTTTTCAAACAAATAAAAAAAATCTTTTTAAAAAGTTTATATTCACTGCTTTAAAACAAGGTAGTGTATTTATTAATTTATACATGATGTTATGGATAAAAATGCACCTTTTTTGGTGATTGGTATTTCAATAAACTATTTAGGGTGTGAGTAGAGACCTTGGAGACTCATGTGACCTCTAAATGGTTCAGGTTATTTTCTGGAATCACATTCTAACATACGGTTACTTGAACTGAGGTCTTCTTTAGCTGAGTGAGAAGCATTTGCTTGGAGCTGGAATTGACTACCTTTGTTTAGAAGAAATGTAAAGGAAAGCTGAGATACCACCTGACTCTCTCTCTAGAGAGAATGGAGACCTCTAAGGGGGAAAGTCTGTTTGTTTTTTTTTTTTTTCATGTGGTTTGGATGTGACTTTTATAAGTATCAAAGACACCAATGAAAAAATAAAACACAAGAACATGTACTCAAGAAAGGATATCAATAGATCCAGTGTTGGTGAGAGTATAGGCAAGGAGGAACATTACTGGTGAGAGTGAGAATTACTGCAATATTTAAATAAATTAAAATGTACATATCCTTCAACCCAGGAATCCAACTTTTAGGAATTAATTTTATAGCTGTAAGAGTAGGTAAGGACGAGTAGCTAGCTTAAGAAAAATGGTTGAATAAATTATGGGTTGGCAATATTAGGAACTAGTATATTGATATTAAAAAGAATGAATTAAATTTGTATATATGAACCTTGAAGGTTATTTATGATGTACATTGAAAAAATCAAACTGCAAATTATGATATAATCTTTTATTCATAAAAATGAGGGAAAAAACTAACTGTATCTGTTTATAAATAAACATACATTTGAGGAAGATGTGGAAGAATGATTGGTTACCTCATGGGCATAGGATTCAAGATGACAGCAGGAAATTAGTAATAACGATCTTATACACTCCTATATTGTTTGACCTATTCCAGTGGATATGAGAGTACTTCATAGTAAATGTTCATAGAAAATGGAATTGAAACATATTATTTTGGTGCAGTGTTTTTGAAGTCCACACATAGCTTTTTTCCATAATCTACATTTTCATGAACATTTTCAAGACCCCTTGTATGCATGCATTTCAAATATTTTTGGCACCAAAATAAACTTACCTTTTAGTTTCATTTCCCATGAACTTTTTCAAGCACTCTTGTATGTACTCCTTTTAAAATAAGAAGTGAAAACATTGGCATGGACACTGTATTTCAATAAAATGTTATCAACAAGAGAAAGCATAGTGGTCAGCAGCAGAAACCACATAGGAAGTCCCAGGCATAATCCTGTGTCACGAGCAGGTTAGTCCTCCCAGCCCTCGCATAGCGTTTGAGTGCATCTGAGTATTACAAAGTGAAACAGAGCACAACTTCAGGATGGTGAAAAAGTGGAAGTCGTGGAAATGACTCAGTGCTTCAAGATGTCTGCCTGCCAGGCTGAGATATTTGTGTGGTGGCTGAGATATATGTGTAGTGACTCATTACAACATAGTATGGCAATAAATAGTGTAGGAAGAGAAACCTGATCTCTCTGGGAGCTTGGATTTTCAACTGGACAGCTTTGAATTAAACATAGTAGTGAGGACAATTAACTCTGCTATGATGAACAGAGTCGTTATGAGTTGAATTGTGTACTTCCCACCTCCTGTAGTATGTGAATGGGACGTTGTTTGGAATAAAGTGAAGATTAAGTCATTAGAGTGGACACTAACCTAATGTGACTGGTGTCCTTCTAAGAGAGAGACACAGAGGGAGAATGTTGTGTAGTGATGGAAGTAGGACTGTTGCAATGCTGCAGCAAGCCAAGAAGGACCAGCGATGGCAGATGGCACCAGAAGCCAAGGCCTGGAACAGATAGTCCTCTTGGGCTTGCAAGAAAGGATGGAACCTTGACTGTAAAGTTCACTATTTTGGTAGTCACTTGTTATAATAGCTCCAGGAAACACAAATTCATTGCCAGTAAGAGTTAAAAGGGGAAGACAAGATAAGTGTGACCAATAAGAACCCTTGTATAGTCAAAACTATATGACTAGTTACACAAGATATTTTATACTAAATAAGATTTTAAGTCGAGGAAGGGAGGAAGGGAGAGTGGTAGGGAAAGAGAGAGAGAGTTTTAATCGTGTTCCTGCTCCATTCACCTTTTCTCTCCATGAGCCTACATCCAGGGTATAGATGCAGTGAATCAGTGAGCCCCTTAGTTAAATGTGTGCCCCACCATCTCATAATGAGTATCTCTCAATGCTATATGTGATCTCAGTGTTTAAATGGTCAGGAAATGTTTTTTATATTTTTCAAATTAAAATGTGATCCCTAAAATTCTCCATCTGGTATTCTATTAAAGAAATAACAAAGTGCTCCAGGCGGTGGAAAACTAAGACTGTGCTGGTCTCAGCGAAGGCCCAGACTACACTGTCTTCATGAAAGGGTTTAGGTTCCCCAAGGGTGTATTTGACTACAAGACACTCATTGATGTTAACATTTAACCCCTGGCACTGACCTTGAGTAATTTTCTCAATGTCATTGAAGCTTGTTGTGAAAATGTCCTTCACACAAGTTATAACCAGGTGATGGCGTTCCCCTAAAACACTAGAAAGCCTTCCACGATCTAGAAAAACATTTCTTTGGCAACCATCTGAATGTTTTCGAGTGTTAACATTTTAAAATTACAGAAAACTTCTAAGTACAGTACAAAAATTGTCATTTATCATTTTAACTTCTTTAATTGTTCCTATTTTGCAATATTTGTTTTATTTATTTTTTACTTTATATCTTTATATATACGTCGATTCACACACACACACACACACACACACTCTTGCTCTCTCACACACACACTCTTGCTTGTTCGCTCGCTCTCTCTCTCACACACACACAGTGCTTATCTCTTCCCAGTTCTGCATTCAGTGATTTCTTATCAGCAGCTTGTAATCAGCGATAGTGGAAGTATTTACATACCAGAAATAAGCAGACACTACAAACTGGAGCTTTCATTTGTTTGTTTTTTTGCCAGAGAGCTAGTTTACCATTTCCTTTATCCCTAAATATTGCATGCTTATATGGATAAAAACATTCTTTTATAGCAAAAAGACCAACCTAAGACTTGACACTGATAAAATGCCATTATGCAATCCAAGAATCCAAGTCAGTATTTAAACATCAAAGGTCTCCAACCAATGTTCACACATTATATTTAGTCTTCATTTTAAAAAATTGAAATAACGCCTCTTCCGTTCTTTGCCCTCGGAGCTTCACTATTTCTGAGGCGTGAAGGCCAATTTCTGTGTAGAATGTTCTTTTGTTTCACTTTTCTCCTTATGTTTTGTTCAGCAGGAATATAATTTAAGGGACAACATGTCCTAAATGCATGATATTAGGGCACAAACAGAGTTTGTGATGTTAACTTTGATCACTGGTTAAGGGAATGTTAGGTTTCTTTACACCAAAGTCAACTATGTTCCTCATTTGTAATTAATAACTTATTTATGTTTTTTATTATTATCTAGAATTTGATAGATCATGAAAAACTATAGTGTGTAAGATAAGTGACATAAACCGTAAAAGAAAAGCAAAATCTATATTTTCTCTGAAGTAGCTTAAATAGTACAAGCTTTTATTAAATCAGAAACTTTAAAAGTTAAAATATAAACTATTAAGAGTATGGGAGAATTCTGATGTTGAAATAAGGGGTCTTTTAAAAAATTTATTCATTTATTTGAGATAGAGAGAGAGGGAGAGACAGAGAGAGAGAGAGCACTAGTGAGCGCTTCCATCTGCTGGTTCACTCCTCAAGTGGCTTCAGTGTCTGGACCTAGGCCAGACGGAGACCATGAGCTGTGTTCCATGTGGCTAACAGGGGCCCGAGGACTTAGGCCATCTTCTGCTGCTTTTCCAGGAACATTAGCAAGGACTGGATCAGAAGTGGAGCAGCCAGGACTCCAATTGGTGCCTATATAGGATGCTGGCTTTTCAGGTGGTGGCCTAACCTACTGTGTCTCAACATGGGCCCCAGTCAGAGGTCTTTACTGGTGAGATGTATATGTGTGTGGAGATAGAAGGGTGATAGCATTGTAGTGTGGCAGGAGAAGGGTGGTTGAGTTATGCCTACCCCATCCGTTCTAAAAATTGTCATTGCGACCAGTCCTCCACAAGGGTCTATGAACCTCCATCACCTCGTTTGTAAAACTCAGGTATTAGTGCTACCCTCCCAGAGAGAGTGAAGGAAGTCAAAGTAGACAGTGATGGGAGTAACGTTTGCTAAAAGCTGTGGATGTGTTGGGCACTTGTCACACAATGTTCCTGTGAGGAATGTATTATTATCACTTTCATTTTACAGATGAAAAAAGATGAGGGAAAGTTCTGAGATGTGAAAGGTTAGTTCACTCCCTCGGGTTAGTAAATTGCAGAGCTGGAATTTAGATCTAAGGAGTCTGACTGCAGGCTCCGTGCCCTTTATACCATGCTCTTGCCTGATTGTATCAGAAATATGAATTCTCTTCTGTTAATTTTCTCTTACTTTTTCTAAGTATAGAATAATAGAAAGTCATGCATCAAAAAATTAAACAAGTACAAAGTCATGTATCAGAGGCAAGGGACAGGGCAAGACCTTAAGCCTTTTGGAGGCCCCTTCATTATGTCCCTCTACCCTTCCCACCCTTCCAGAAATAATTCTACTGTCTTTGCTTGGCTTATTGTCTGCAGCAGGGTTTCTCAGCCTTGCATTATTGACATTTTGAACCTGATAATTTCTGGTTTTGAAAACTGTCTGGTGCATTATAGGATGCTTAGCAGCATCTCTGATGTCAACCAGATGACAGTAGCATCCTTCCAGTTGTGAGAACCTCAAATGTCCCAGACATTACCTAATATGTCCTGGGGGCAAAACTGCCTCCACTTGAGACACTGCTGGCAGCCCAGCACTGTTAGCATCGATGGTGGTGCCCTTGGTTGCTGGGAGATCCTAAGCAAGTCACAGCCTAACTGGACTAACTGCTTTGCAATTTTTGAGTATAATATACATTCCTAACGTAGACTAAATGAGAGAGAAATTCAGAAGTTTTAGCCCTTTCCCTCCAGCTATTTGAAAAGACTCAGTGGTACTATAAGTGAGAAGCCACACATGCAATACTGCCAGATTACAAACGTGGACTCCGTTTGTGTGAGACATCAAAAAATACTGAGAACTTGACCTGGTGTTGTGCCGCAGTGGCATCCTATATTGTAGTGTCAGTTGGTGTCCTGGCTACTTCACTTCCAGTCTAACTCCCTGTTAATGCATGATGAAGGCAGCAGAAGATGGCCCAAATACTTGGGTACACCCATGTGGGAGACTGAATGGAGTTCCTGGCTCCTGCCTTCAGCCTGTTCCAGTCCTGGCTGTTGCAGCCATTTGGGAAGTGAATGAGCTGATGGAAGATCTCTGTCTATCTGTGTCTCTCCCTCTCTTGGTCACTGTGCCTTGAGCCATAAGCTGCTCCCTTCCAGGTTGCATTTTAGCAGGAAAAAATAATAATATGAAGTGGAGCTGAGACTTGAACCACTCAGAGTGAGTATATTCCAAGCAGTATCTTAACTGCTGAGCCAAACACCTGCTCTTCAAATCACATTTTAAAAACACAGAATTGTATCTGGACTGTGTTTGGCCTGTGAAGAGTAGGTTAGGGTCCTTCTTGTCAAAAATGATCTCTAAGAGCCCCCTCAGTCACTGAGTCGCTTCATTCTGCTAGCTGAAATACTCTTCTTCACTTTCCCTTCCGAACGTCTCCCGAACTTGCGTATATCCTATCTGAAAAAAGGTCCAGACAGGCTACTTATAATTCAGCACTGTAATGTTCCTCATACACACGCTGGAAATTAAAATTAAATGTGCTTGTATTTTTGGTCAACCAAGTAGCTCTTTATGTGAGTGCTAAGAGTGCTTTGTACCATGACTTAAAGTAGTCAATGAAAAATTCTCCTGCATTCTTTTATTCCATCAAGAAAGTTTTATTCAGAGTCTATCCTTTTCTGCTTGAGCCACAGAAACTTAATGTTTTTCTGCAGAGCTGATAATCAAATGAAAGGAAACGAAACGCCACAGATTGTACCATTGTGCACGCAGACACCTTATTTCCATTCTGTGTGTGAAATTTCATCTTCCCATAAGCTCTGCAGTATCAAGAATCTGTACAAAAATTCATACTTGGGGAAAAGGAAATGAGAAGGGATCTGTAGCATCCTCTACCCAGGCCCTCACTAGAGAATGACTTCTGACTGTGTCAATGCAGGGACCCAAGAGTTAATTTCAGAAAGCACTTAAAATCTGATATGAGAAATTTCCCTCTATAGAAAAGAACAATATCCTGAGGCAGACAATTATCTGCTGAAATGAAAACAGAAAGACAAGCCATAGGATAACAGCTGAAACCTCAAAGAACAGAAATATTTATCCATGGTAATTTTAAAATAAAATACATAAAATTAATCTCAAGGCCCTCTAGGATTTTCCTTCAATTTATTTCTCTTTTTTGGCAAAAATTCTGCCAGCCTGAGTTGTAGGCAATTTTATAAGTGATGCAAAATACAAGGGATTTTCCTTCCTCCACAATTAGGAGGGAAAATTGAGAGAGATTTTTCTTTGGAAACCCAGATATATTTATTCTGAAGCACACTGACTTTCTGGAGTGACTGTCCTTTCTGAATGCTAAAACTCAAAGAGAAGAGGGATAAGGAACCTATGACTAATCGTGTGTAATTGCCACAAATTGAAGCTGCACACCAGTGTAGCGGGAATAATTACTTCTGAGGAGTTTATCGCCAGCAATTTTAAATCTAAGGGGACACCATGAGGTCAGTTTTCTGTCTACGAGCACAGTGATTGGTAACCAGAGTTAATGACCATTTGATGCTTCTGGATAAGGCTTGGGAGAGGGGATGACAATTATTTCAGTTCAGAAATGTGTTTAATGACAACTATGAACGAATCCTTAGAGATGACACAGTTCAGTCTCCAAGCAGTACAGAAAGGGAAACCAGGGTTCTGAGTGGTTATTATTGGGATGAAGCATACAGCGTCATCTCCTGACTCCTTCCTAATGTTCCTTATGGTTCTTCAGGTTGCTTTTAGGACAATCAGTTGCCTCTTGAGAGAGATTCACAGTTCAAATCCAAAACTTAATTGGTTACCAATGTCAGTCTAACATTCACAATGCCAATACTGACAGTCAACCCAAATCCTTCCAATGATAACCCTGAGAATTCAAGGGGCTGCCCCACTAATCCTATACACCACACACTGTAAAAATTTACTGTGGAAAAGATAGAAGACTGAAATTTATATTAAAGTTTGCTTTTTGTGTCTCAGAACATTCAGGGACAAGCGTTTAGCCTAACAATGAACATGCCTGCATCCTATACTGGAGTATCTGAATTTACTACCTGACTCTGGCTCCTGACTTCAGCTTCCTGTTAATGCAGGCCCTGAGAGGCAGTGGTGGTGACTCAAGTAACTGGTTGCCTGCCACCCACGTGGGAAACCTGGATTGGGTTCCTAGATCTTGGATCTGGCCTTGGTTACTGTGTGCATATGGGGAATGAGCCAGCAGATGAGAGCTCTTTGTGTTGTTCTCTGTGTCTTTCTGTATCTCAGATAAATTTAAAACAAAACAAACAAAACAAAACTATCATAATGAGTGTAAGGGATTAAGAAGAAAATCCAGGAACAACTGTGATACACTTTATAAGTGAGCAAACACACCCATTCAGATAAAAGGTTTTGGAATTTCTGAAAATACTTATTCTATATTTTTCTGGTTGCCAAGTGCCTTAATACCTTCCAGTCTGATCATAGGACTCAATGAAGGCTAGTGACACTTATTTTGTACATCTGGTCTCTAGTAATCAAAGGATTCTCCCATGGGTGCTATCCAAAGCATCCCAGTCCACTTGGACTAATGGAGAGTTTAATGAGAAAACTTATCAGTAATATCCCCCAAACTGCAGAATCTAGGGCTTCAGCCATGCTTATAGAAATGAAAAGGTTTTTATATGATACAAGCTAAGTTTTAGTCTGATAATATTAAAACAAAAATGTAGGGTCTTAGAAATAATTTTAAAGTCATTTGGTTTTTTTAATCCAAAGTAAGCATGACATGTTGAACATATTAACATATAACACACACACACACATATTTATATACACACATATACTAAAGTGCTGCTGATTTCTTTTCCAGATTATGAATAAAAAATTTGGGGGTTTTATTATATAATTATATGGCATATCGTAAATGATTTATGTAAGTTGTTTTCTAAGATTATAAAATTGTTATATAATCACTAGGAGAATTTGAAAAGTCAGAAACCTATAAAGAAAGAAAACATAACCCATAATATCATCACTTAGAATAAACTAATTTTATAAATGTTTTCAAATTAATTCAGCACATTTCACTTAATACTACCAGATTCCTGCCTGTCTAGGAGGGGAATTGTATAAATATGCCATGTTAAGTGAATGAACTAGAGTCAAATCTACTGATAAGTAACTCACCTTGTCTTATAGAGAGGATTTAGGATGTTAGAAGTTTACTGAAAACAATAGGAAGATAGGAAGAGATGAAAGTACATAGAACAATAACGTGACATCAGCAGGTGGCAGAGACAGAGAATATGTGTTGTAAATATCGATGTGCTTGCCATGAGTAGCTAGTTTATAGTTCTAGCCACTAGGATGAAAAGGAAAACTTGCCTGGGTATTGTAGTGCAGGGGTAAAGCTACTGCTTATTGTGCCGGCATTCCATATTGGAGCTCTGCCTGCTCAACTTCTGATCTAGCTTCCTGCTAACTGGCCTGGGAAAGCAGTGAAGATGGCTCAACTACTTGGGCCCCTGTACCCACCTGGGAGACCCAAATGGAGTTCCTGGCTTGGCCAGGCCCAGTCCTGGCTGTTGTAGCTATTTGGAGAGTGATCCAGAAGATGGAAAATCTCACTCTCCTTCTTACTCCCTTTTTCTATCATTCTGCTTTCCAAAATAAATACATCAACAATCTATAAAGAATAGAAATTCAGATGTTGCATGTTCCACAGAATCCATAAAATATACATGTGCTGTTCTGTAGTATCCTAGAGATATACTTATGACATATATGATGACAAGCTTTCCTTTAAAATGATTCCTTGTGGCTGGCGCTGTGGTATAGCGGGTAAAGCTGCCACCTGCAGTACCAGCATTCTATATGGGCTCTGGTTGGAGTCCCGGCTGCTCCTCTTCTAATCCACCTCTCTGCTAGTAGAAGCAGTAGAAGATGGCCCAAGTGCTTGGGCCCCTGAACACCCGTGGGAGACCTAGAAGAAACTCCTGGCTTCGGATCAGCCCAACTCTGGACGTTGAAGCCATTTGGAGAGTGAGCCAGCAGATAGAAGATCTCTCTGTCTCTATCTGCCTCTTTCTGTCTATAACTGCCTCTCATATAAAATAAACAAGCAAACAAATAAATAAAAATGATTTCTTAATAGAAATATTTAGAAAGATTAATAGAAATATTTAGAAAAATTAATAGAAAGATTTCTCTTTCCAAGAAATAATTTATGGAAATCAGTTCTTCTGGTTTTATTAGTAAATATGGGGCCAATATTTGGTTGCTGCCTCCCCCTCTGCTAGTCAAGCTTGATGCCTGAAGACTACAAGGGTACCCCATGGGAAAAATGAACTGCTGTAGGAGGCACCAGCAAATTATGTGTTTATTTAAAACCTAATGAAATTATCTACTCAGAAATTCAAGAAAAAACAGATTTTTGTTTTTAGCATTCACTAATGCTTAATATAATTTGAAGGATGATTTATTTCAGTTTGCACATAGCAGAATACCATAATCTTCTCAGTTCGTAGGGCCTTTGAAGTATTAACATGGCCCTGACTTGGGCATATCTACAGAAATGGAAAATTCTTGTTCAAAAAATTGTACTAAATGTTTTGTTTTTTTAAGTCTTGGTTCATTTTTTTAAAAAAAATTAAAAGGCAGACACACACAGAGAAGGATAGAGATGATGGGTAGATGATAGATAGATAGATAGATAGATAGATAGATAGATAGAGTGAACCTCCATCCATTGGTTCACTCCCCAAATGTCCACAACAGCTGGAACTGGGCTGGACCGAATCCAGGAGCCATAAATTCAATCCAGGGCTCCCATGAGGTTGGCAGGAATACAATAATTTGAGCCTTCATTGCTGCCTCTCAGGGTCTGAATTAGCAGGCAGCTGGAATCAGAACCCAGAGCTGGGATCAAACCTAGGTGTTCTGATATTGGGTGTGGTATCTCAACCAGCCTCTTGACCGCTAGGCCAAACACTTGTCCCTCTTGGTGAAGATGCTAAGTAGCAATGAGCTTGAGGTCATACTTCCTAACAAGCACCGGGGTGTAGCTATCATCACGCCTGTATTTCTTAAGAGACTCAGAGTTGGGGCAGAACAGATGGAAAGAAGCCCTCTGTCACTGCCATACTTAACCTCTGCTCCAAGGAAACCAAAGGTAGTCCACAGATGGGTGCACTTTTCAGACCCTCAAGTGCTGCTGAATAGAGTGCCCACTGGTATTTAGCATTAAAAATGTTTCTCGGTATACATAACTGTATTTCCTACCTAGCACCAGCCAACATGTAGCCATATAGCACCATGGAATCCAATAAGAACTCCTGGAATTGATACCCAAGGCTAAGTACTGTTTACATTAATTACACTTAATGAAAAGATAAAGACTATCTGAAAGCGGACAGTGCTGTGATGTAATGGACTAAGTCTCCACCAGTGTTTCCAGCATGGGCACGTCAGTTTGTGTCCTGGCTGCTCCTCTTCTCATCTAGCTCTCTGTTATGGGCTGGGAAAGCAGTAGAAGATGGCTCAAGTGTTGGGCTCCTGCACCCACTGGGAGACCCAGAAGAGCCTCCTGGCTCCTGGCTTCGGATTGGTCCACCCTCCAGCTGCCGCAGCCATTTTGGGAGTGAGCTAGTGTTTGGAAGACCTTTCTCTCTTATCTCTCCCTCTGTAACTCTACCTATAAAATAATTAAATAAATATTTTTTTAAAGATCTGAGAATGATGAGTCACATTATTATTGGAAATGGGAAGAATTGAGCTGGGAAGGCATACCAAAGGATGTCCATCTTTAGGTGTGATATTACATTTAAATGTGAAATGACACATCACAAGACTAAAATGGCAAATGAACATCCAGAAATTATACTCCCCTGGATTTTTAAATGTTTATCTGAAAACCAGAGTTACAGAGAATGAGAGAGAAAGAAAGTTACAGTTAGAGAGATTCCATCTGCTGGTTCACTCCCCAAATGGCCACATGGCCTGAGGTGGGCTAGGCTGATGTTCTGGGATCCTGGAAGCCTAGTACTTTATCTGTGTCTTCCACTTGGATACCAAGGGCTTCCCCAGGCACATTAGCAAGGAGATGGATCAGAAATAGTGCAAGCAGGATTCAAACTGGGATTTATATGGTTTGCTGGCATCACAGGCGGTGGCCTAACCTACACCACACCACGATGCTGCCCTCTCCCCTGGATTTTAAAATGTGGCTGCCTATGGACAGCACCAGTACCAAACTAAAGCACACTGTCTGCATTGATATGTCACTGAAGCATGTCTGTGAGTATGACCTGATCATGCATAATAGATGCTAGCTATTAAAACCTGTGATGAGAGAAGTAAAAATATTATTCATTTTCTAGAATTAAAGAGATTTGCAATTGTGTTTCCTATGTTGCTTCCTGTAACTTTAAATTTAATCACAATAGTTAAATCATGGTGCAATATCTTACAAAATTATTTGGAAATAACTTATCTGAAGTTGCATGGAACATGTTTGAAGGGATGGAAAATCTTTTCTTAGCAGAGAATTCTATATTTACAATTCCAAAGCAAAAATAGGCATCATTTGCCAGAAGATAGCCAAGCACAAAGCAGGCAAATAAATGAAAACAGTTTTGATTATCAGTCTGATTAGTTGTGCAAATTTTATGCGGCTGGGTTATGCATTGTCTTTGCTGATTTTGATCCCCACTGCCTGCTTAATAAGTTAAACTAGTGTGGCAAAGGTCACATATCCTTAGTCATTTGTCAGAATTTTAAAAAACAACACCACTCAGTGTTTAATTTGGTGCTATTTTGTCAAATCAATTAACTTGAAAAGATTCCATTGTCAAGGAGTGACCTGTTTGCCAATTTGAAGGTCACCATATATCGCAGAACAAGAGTGACTTCAGTAGCTCAGCTCCATAGGTCATTTTATATTTAGCACCGTAATTGGCTTTTCTTCTTTTTCTTTATAAATTGTGTGAAATTTGGAACAACTCAGGCTGCTGATTCCTTTGCAGTTTGGTTTCATAGATCAGAAATTCCCACTTGGGAGTGAAAATATATCTGTTGCCTAGTTTATTATACTTGCTTATAGGGTCAGACTTACCCATGGGCCAAGTTGGAAGCTATTGGTAGTATGAGTGAGGAGCAAAAAGAAAGCTCCCTCATCAGGAAGGCAGCAAGAAAATGGTCTCTGTGTGATATCGTACCATTAAAAATCCACAAAAGCCAAACAATTAACTCTGTCTCAGTTACCTCTTCTTTAAAAGACCAAAAATCCCCAGTTTTGGCATCATTTGTGGATAAAATGAAATTAATGAGTGTTGTACTTAAAATATGTGTTTAATAAAGATTAATGATTTTATACAAATAGATAGCCTCACTAATTAGAAACTTCTAGAAGGGACCAGATGTGATTCAAATACTACCTGGGAAATATTTTGCATTAAGCCCGAGCACTCTTTTACTACTTTGTGTGAATTCATCTATATGATTCTTTTAACGCAGCAACCAAGAAAAGAACCCAAGAATGAAGTAACTGTTCTAGGGAAGAGTTCAGCGTGTGGCCACTCTGATGACAGTCCTTGACAACAGAATAAGGAACAGAGATTGTTCCAGGGCTTGAAAGAAGTAGCCGTGAATCAGAAGACCAAAATCCACTTCTATCAATAGGCTGTGATCCAGAAAACCAGAGAACTATCGTGGCTTCCCAGGATTGCAGGGAACCGAGGGCTGTGTGGATGCAAAGTGGGAAGCAGGTAAGTCAAACCATTAGTTCCAATGGCCTGGAGGCGGTTGAGGGTATCAAAGACAAGTGACTTATAAGGCAATGACTTAAGACATAGTAGTGACTCTTGGTCTTCAAATGATCTTGCCCTTGCGGTACAGAAGGACAGTCTAAGCCTGGGGACTCTGATGTCAGATTGTATTATTGAGAAAGTGCGAGGCACCGCTGCCTGTGAGGGTGATAAGACAGATAGCAGGTGCCTTGGGAGAAAATTGTCTCCCACCTCCCAAATAATGTAGCAGCAGTTTTGTCTATAAACTCTTTATTCACTTTCCAGAAATTAGACCCAAGTTAATGTATCATTCCCATCTCATTCCATAAGCTAGAAATCACTGGAACAATTCAGGTGGAATCAGCCAGAATTTCATTCTTTGTTTACTCAAATTGAGGGCATGTCTCCATGATTCCGTGCACAGAATTAAGCATTGATTTAAGTTTTTCAGCTTCACTAATTGTTGGCCTTCTGACAAGGGTTTGATTAGTAAAAACTGTGATTTGATGCAAGGACTGCAAGGACTTTAGTAACAAGTAACAGGAGATGCTTATGGTTGATACTCTTCCTGTATCCATCCTACAGAAGACTGGTCCAAGTGGAGAGTCCAAATATAATCCATGGTTATTATTGGTTAGAGATCGAGAAAAAAGAAGCCACAGGGAACATGTTGGTAATTTTCATATTCCAAAACATCAGGCAGTCTTACAGCCTATAACACATGATGTGTTATGTGTGTGTATGTGTGTATGTAAGCCTCAAACTCCTTGCAGTCAGGGCCTGGATCACCTTTGAACACTTATCTTTGATTGTAGCATTTGACACAATACAATCATTTCACCAGGAACCAATGTGTGAATAATTAACTAATTATATCCTACTTTATGTGTGGTTAGTGAAGATGAACACAGAAATTAAAAGCTCTCTGTATGCCAGGCACTGTTCTAATATCGTGTATACATTAAGTCATTTTAGTCTCATGAAAATGCTGGAAAGTCAGCACTATTACTATTGTCTCACGCTATAACTGAAGAAGTTACGTGACTTGTCCAAAGTTGCGCAGTTACAGGTGGGAGTGGGATTTCAGCCCAGATGGTCTGGTTTCAGGGTCTACTACTTCAATGGCTATGTGCTGTGATATAGTGATGCAGAATTTGATGCTACTGTGAAGCTGAACTCATCTAAAGGGGACCCCTTCAGTAGTCAAAGCCAATCAGGTAAGAAGGAGCCATATACATAAAATTAATTTTCTGGCTATTACTTTCTATTGAGAAAACATGTAGATGTCATGCATGATTCAATATAGGTCAGATACAAAGTTCATTTTAGTAGCTCTAGGATTACACTTCAAAAATAAGTAGTTAGCCTCTCGAGCAGCTAAAATTGAGGTCCAATGAAGGTCTGTGAGACTCATGACAGAATATATTGATTCTGGTCTTTAGGTACCGGGCACAATGCTTAGTGATTTTTATGTCTGGTGCATTTAATCACGACTGCAAAAATCAAGAAGTCCATGCCATTATCTTTGTTTTAAAATATTTTTAAAATTATTGATTTTGGGCTGGCACTGTGGCTTAGGGGGTTAAGCCCCCACCTATGATGCCAGCATCCCATAGGGGACCCTGTTTGAGTTTCAGCTGCTCCAGTTCTGATCTCACTCCCTGCTAATGTGCCTGGGAAAGCAAAGGAAGATGACCCAATTGCTTGGGCCCCTCACCTACATGGGAGATCCAGAAGGAGCTCCTGGCTTCTGGCTTTGGATTAGCCCAGCTCTGGCAGTTATAGCCCTTGGGGAGTGAGCCAGTGGATGGAAGACCTTTCTCTCTGTCTCTCACTCTCTGTAACTCTGCCTCTAAAATAAATAAATAAATCTAAAAAAGAAAGAAAATTATTAGTTTAAAGGGCAAAGAAAGGAATCATGAAATTCAGAGCGAGAGAGCAAGTTCCTATCTACTGCCTCACTTCCTGAATGCCCCCAACAGCCAGAGATGGGTCAGGCTGAAGGCAGGAACTGGGAACTCCATCAAGGTCTCCCTCGAGGGTGACATGGTTGAAACTACCTGAGCTGGAATGGAGAGAAAAGCTGAGACTTGGGGATGCAGGCAACCAAAGCAGTGTCTTACCCACTGTGCCAAATGCCTTCCACTACCTTTGTTTTTAAATGGGGAAACTCCGAAGTTTAACATATTGCCCAAGGTCACATTATTGGTAAATAATGTAGCCTGGATTTGAATCCACTTCTGTTGGACCTGAAAGCTCAAACTCCTAAGCCCCACTGTGTGCACACACATAGAATTTATTTGCCATGGGGGTTTCACAAATTTGGGGAAAAGTGGAACAGAAGAAGGGGAAAAGAAAAAAAAACAGAGAAAATTGACATTTTGATGACAAATGAGATGAAGTAGAATTAGTTCACCTTAAATTAAACTAATGAAGCTCAGGTGTCATTTTAACGTGGTCAAAGAGAAGGTGACCTGAAACAGCAGGGATTATTTGATAATAACTTTTAGAAGTTATTCACAGTTCTTATGCTCATAGAGCCAAAACTTCTAGAACCAGTTCAATGTTTCAGGAAGGTGATGGAGATGGACAAAGAGTAACATAGTAGCTTTTTATTGTGTGTGTGTTTGTGTGTGTGTGTAACTTCATCTTCACAGAAAGAAATAATCTGGTGTGAAATTGGAGAGTAAACGCTACACTTGGATCTGGACACCATTCATTAAGATTCCATTATTCCAAAGCAACTATCCAGGAACTGTTCTGATTGTGCGAGCAGGTGTTGTCCATTCAGAAGTTGAAAGATCTTTTTCAGGCAACTGAGAATCAAGCTATAACTCAGAAGTTAAGCACACTGAAAACAAAGATGTGTGTGTAATAGACTATTAGGACATGTCTAATGTAGTGGGTACCATTACAAAACACCACAGGGTGCTTTCATTCAGAGAGATTTCCAGATTTTTCAGGCTGTCAGGTGCTGTTCTTGGTGCTGAAAATAGGACTGAATAATGCTGGATCTTAAATTCAGGTAGAATTTTTGGGTTTACAGTGAATTCATCTATTAAACATTAAACCATTTCTGAGAGTTGGAAAGGGCATGCGAGTTTTATCATATTTTAAAAGTAAGAAAGGGTGACTTTTCAGTGTTTTCATATTGTTACATGTTCTGCGTCTTGCCATGTCCCTTTTCAGGTCCTAAATTAATATAAACGGAACCAATGTTGTGGTACAGACATTAAGCTGCTATTTACAACACTAGCATCCCATACTGAATTGCCTCTTCGAGCCCTGGATGTTCTGCTTCTGGTCCAGCTTCCTTCCAATGTACCTGGGAAAGCAGTGTGAGTGATGACCCAACTGCTTGCTCCGGGTTTGTTTGTGTGTGTGTGTGTGTGTGTGTTTGCCACTCATCTGGGAGACCTAGATGGAATTCTTGGCTACTAATTCTGGCCTAGCATAACTCTGGCTGCTGCAGGCATTTGGAGAGTGAACCAGTAGATGGAAGATCTTTTTTCTCTCTCTCTGTCTCTCCTCTCTGGCACTCTGCCTTTCAAATAAATAAATTTTTTTTTAAAAAAATCCTGATAGAAATTTGGTGACAGTGCCTTTTCTTATTATATAGTGTTCTTGCACCATTTAAAGTCAGATGATGAACGAAAAACTAATTATTGACAATCAAAATTAATATTAAAATCTTGGGCCAGCACTGTAGTATAGTAGGCTAAGCCTCCGCCTTTGGTGCCAGCATTCCATATGGGTGCTGGTTCGTGTCCCTGCTGCTCCTCTTCCAATTTAGCTCTCTGCTTATGGCCTGGGAAAGCAGTATAGGATAGCCCGAGTGCTTGGGCCCCTGTACCCACATGGGCGGACCAGAGGAGCTCCTGGCTCCTAGCTTCGGATTGGCCCAGCTCTGGCTTTTACAGCCATTTTAGGAATGAGCAAGTGGATGGAAAGCCTTTCTCTCTGTCTATAACGCTGCCTCTCAAATAAATAAATAAATAAATAAAAATCTTTAAAATAAAATCTAACTCATTAATTAGAACTAAATATTTAGAATTGCTTATTTTTTCCCTGGAAATTTACCCAAGCCAAATGAAATCAGCAGATAAAAGAGTTATTTGTATCCCTATGTTCATTGCAGTTCAATTCACAATAGCTAGGAAATGGAATCAACCCAGATGTCCTTCAACTGATTACTGTATAAAGAAAGCTTGGTATATATATATATATACACACACACACACACACACACACACACTATAAAATACTACTCAGCAGTTAAAAAAAAGAATGAAATCCTGTCTTTTGCAACAAAATAGATGCAACTGAGACCATTATACTTAGTGAAATAAGCCAGTCTCAAAAAGACAGATACTGTTTATTTTCTCTGATCCATGGTAGCTAATAAAGTACTTAAAATGTAATTTATTGGAGTGAAATTGACATTTTGAGATTCAATGATTATTACAGCCTTTGTCTCTACTGTTGAAGAACAGTGTTTTGTTTTTCTTTTTTTCATACTATCTGTTGAACTCTTTACTTAGTGTAGAGTTATCTTATGAATATAAAGTAAACTGAAAATAAATCTTTGTAAAAATTAAGAGTGGGAATAGGAGAGGGAAGAGGAAGAAGGGTGGCAGTGTGGGCCTGAGAGAGGGTAGGGTGGGAAGTATCATTGTGTTTCTAAATCTATATATATATATATATATGAAATATATGAAATTTATATACATTAAATAAAGTTTTAAATAATCCGGCCAAAGACTAGTCTTCAGGTGAATAAACAAAGCTAATAAAAATAGTAGGATATAAAACTGCATAACTACAACCATGGGATAGAAATTATGTGCAGCAAAAAGAATGATGGTAAATAACAGCAAGTTGTTAAATATGGTGGCTGATGGAATGAAATAAGCCATTTTCTATTAAAAAAAAGAATCACTTATTTTAATTGAGATTTCTATTGCTTCTCACTTTCTTTGTATTTTCCATTATGATAGAGTAGGTTGTACCAAAATAAGTTTTCTCAATCCCCAGCTGTAAGGCTTAAAAAGTTATGATCAAACCACAGTGTTTATATGGAAAAATAAAATACCATCTGAGTGTCAGGTTTTTCTTCATTTAGACCTTTAATTGGCAATCAATTTAAGAGAAACTGAAAATCATAGGACCACATATTGTCTCATCTCATGTCTTAAACATTGTGATAGCTGTGTCTACACCTTTGTCTAACATGTTGAGAAGGCATTATTTTCTTCAACAACATACTAGGAACACAAATATTTCTAATGAAAACAATGTGTTCTTATGTCACAAGGAACACTGCAATTGGGATTCCGAGAACTTAAACCTCTACTAGTTTGTGCCATCCCTAAGTATGAATACAGCTTAGAGTTTAAAATTCCACAAATCCTTTTGCTATCACCATATTTTAATGTGCTTTTTGTTGCCAAGCTTTTAGAAAGAGAAACAGAAACTAAGGATTTCTATTGCTTCATTTTCCACTTATTTCTATATGAATGACATTCTTGTTTTTTCCCATCCATCTTGTTGCCAAAGTTAAACACGAGCTCTTAGAAGGTAAAGCCATAGGACGTTGTCGAATTCCCGTGTATGTGATGTTGCAGCAGTTTTGGACATGATGTGTCCTTTTGCAACTGTCTTTTTCCTTGTATATATTTTGCTTTTCTCCTCTTGAGTTTTCTTCTTGTCTGGAAAATCTAATTCAATCCATTACTTAAATGAATTTACTTGGCCTATCCTTTAAAAGTTGATGCCAGAGAATATATTCTTGACGTTTACTTTTCTCACCCTATTCATATTCTTACCTATCCTCTTACGTTGAGTATCACCCCTATATTTGATAAGTTGGTAACTCCAGAATTTCTATATTTTTACGTCTTTTTCCTAGATCTCCCTCTCTTAGATTTGCAGATCTGCATGACCACTTGACTACTGAAAATTTTTACAGAAATATTTCACTTATTCATTTATTTTTTAGAAAGGTCTTCCATCCTCTGGTTCACTCCCCGAATGGCTGCACTGGCCAGAGCTGGGCAAGTCGAAAGTCAGGAGCCAGGAGCTTCTTCAGGATCTCCACGCGGGTACAGGGGCCCAAGTCCTTGGGCCGTCTTTCATTGCTTTCCCAGGCCATTAGCAGAGAGCTGGGTCAGAAGGTCACTCATCTGGGATGCCGGCACAGCAGGCAGAGGCTTAGCCTACTATGCCACAGTGCCGACTCCCTACTCATTCATTCTTAATGCCCATGCATTTATTCTTTCACCATAGCTTTGTGTATATGCCACAAATCACATAAACTAACATGTGAAAACCAGACTCCTCCTTTTTAACCTGTTGTGGCATCTGTTTATCACATCCGATGCCTGGAAATGTCATCTACTTAGTGATGTATTTGATCCATTAAACTGCCATCTCTTAAGGGGGAACCTTAACGTGGATAGTTTTTAAGTCTCTGCAGGTGTTTCTAATGGATATCCAGAAGTGAGAGTTCTGCTGTAGATCAGTGCTTCATCAGTTCTATGTGCACGAGAACCACCCGGGTATGTTGTTAAAGTGCAAATTCTGGTTAGGTAAGTCTCCTTAGGCAGTGTGGCCCAAGGTTCTGCATTTCAAACAAGCATTTAGATGGTGAGGAATGGTGCTGGTGGACAGACTTTGAATATTAAGATTTTGGATGATTTCATGATAGTGCGACCACCCTATCTGCTGTCTCTTAGGGTTCGTTCAGTGGAACATCTGAAGCACAAAATTGGCTATGGTTATTTAACCCATGCCTTTAGCAGTGCGTCTTTACGTGAATTGGGGCTCAGGTATGCCTTTGTCTTTTCTATGCAGTACATTCTAGTCTCTGATTTTGAATTAGCAATGTAAAGGGCTGCTTGAAACACCAGTCATCCCTTATGTAGTATAGCCTTTGGGTCTTGCCTGTCTCCATCTTCAGCCTCAACTCACACCTCTTGTTCTTGGAGCCCTACTATATGTACGCTCAACTCACAGGGCTCTGTGCTTTACTACACATTGTCTCCCGACTGGAACATTGTCCACTGGGCTCTTCCAAGTTGCAGCTCAGATGTTGTTTAGTCGGAGTTTGGCATTATTCACTCATTCATATCATGCCCTTTATTATTTCCATCAAAGCACACCCAACGCTATTGCCTTTGTCTGCCTCTCCATTTTCTGTGACTTTCCTGAGGAGAATACTCTATAGAGCTGCTGTCTAATGCAGTACTTGGGATGTTGAGAGATTCAATAACGGTTTCTGTGGTGAATTGCAGCCATTGTTGAAATTTAAGAGTGATACATTAATTTACATATTAACTTCTCAAGTTCTGGAGCTTGTTTACCTATAGATATTTTTCTGCCATGTTTCTGGTCAAATTAGGCAGCAAAACTAGAGTAAATTAGGATTAAATGTGAATATAATAGTATACTTTTAATCACTCATCTTGGTTATTCCTTTATGGTCCACAGGCCATCAACTTAGCCTTACTTGTTTATTTCAATTCTCAAATAATTTGAGATTCCTTGGTAGATTCCTTTGTAGTCTATAGCAAAAATATCATAGGAGTTTTGGATTTTTCTTAGGAAAAAAAAGAGTTTAGACCACAAGCTTCAATTTCAAAAATGATTCTTCTTTAGCAACACAATGATAATCAGTGTCTACCTGGGGAAATGAAATTGGCTCACTTGTGAGGTCAAAATAACCTCATTTCCTGTCTCATCTCAGTGCTGTTCTCAGTCAAGGCATCTGGCACCTGACCCCCAGCCTGATGTTGCTGAACTTGGCCTGGACACTTCATCACGTTTCACGGTCTGCAGGCCACCAATAGGCTGAGTAATCAAGACTCAGCTTAGTCTTCCTCTTCCAACATGTTGTCATGAACTTGAAGAATTTGAAGCAAATTTAGGTAATTTGGATAACTGTGTACTCTTTATTGAGATTGATCAGAATAGATTCTAAGATGCTTTTAAAACAAAAGACTCACAGGCAGGCAAGTTTTCAAAATGGTTTCTTTTATGAAAATCTCATGGCCAAACGTGTACCTAATCCTAATGTATCTTACTTGAGAAATATGCAAATGAAACATATAGATTTTTTTTAACATCTATTCCCCTCCCTCACCATGGACTATTGAGAGTATGCTTGCAGTCACTTAATATTATCAAAATCAATACTTTCAAGCAAAAAGGACAGTCAGTCAAAAGCCTAAAGCAAAGCAAAGATCCATCGAGAGTGACACTTCATTTGTTTGGGTGAAATTTAATTGACTTGTATAAAAGTGAAATTCATCTGATCTTCTGTTCATTTAAAAAAATGAACCGTGTAACTGGTGACTTAAAGATGGCTTTATGGCTTATCAAGTTCAGAAGATAACACAATTTCAAAGGTTTAAAATTCCATTGAAGTGCAACCAATTAGGTCTCAAAATATTCACAAAAGTAAATAATATTCTATTACTTCATGGGCTCTAAAAACTGTTGTGCTCATAACTAAACCACTGTTAGCTACTGAATCAGTTCTCACCAAGAAAATGACTGAGAAAGTCCTCTTCCCTGTCATGCAGAAAAATTCTGTGATAAAAGACACCTTAGACATGTTTGTGCCGAGCTGTACTCCAGTTCAGGAGCAGGGCCTACAAGATCAGACATGCAGTGACTGTTCGGTGGAGGTGAGCTAAGACAGTGTCTCCTGGTTCCAGGGTGCTGTGGAAGTGCCCGTTGTCAATGAGCTCCTCAAGAACTTCAATCTCCCAGGTAGAACTAGTTTATTGATAAACAAGTGTGAAGCACAAGGAGCTCTATTTTCTTCTCTTTCTGTGCTGGTAAAAAGCCAATTTAGAAAGAAATACGTTTCCGACCCTCCACAATAGACATCTCTCTTTTGCTTATTATGTAGGCTTCCCCAGGCCCTTGGGGAACATTCCGAATCATCCCATGGTTTCTAAATTCTTTCAGAAGTTGACTGCATAACTCTCTAGCCACCTCCGGAACGACTTTTCCCGGTGTGCTCCATCAGCTAAACAAGTCTTCTTTCATCCTGTGAAGTTTTCATTTCTTCAGATGTTTCATTTCGTTCTTCTAAAAATATCTCCCATTTCCTTTCTCACTCTGTTCATGTTTTTTCTTTAAAGCTTTGAACATATTTCTAATAGCTATTTTCAGACCCTTGTCTGCCAATTCCATTATTTTTACTATTTTTGAGTCTGTTTCTCCTGATATTTTTTCTACTAGTTATGTATCATATTTTCCAACACTTTGCACTATTTAATTGAATGCTGTACATTGTAAATTTTATGATTTTTAGTCTGGGTTTTGTTGCCTTCCTATTGGAAGTTTTTAACCTTGTTTTTTTCTGTTAGGCAATTAATTTACTTATGGTTCAATTTTATTCTTTTCATTTTTGAAATTAAATGAGTAATAACACATTTAATGACTGTCATTCTCATAGGCTGTAAACTTCACAGCAGCAGGGGAAATGAACAACGGGCAGCTGTCGTTTCTCACCAAACAAATGGTATGGATTTCAGGACTAGTGACCAGATCATTTTCCTCAGGAGGAAATAGAAGGACGAGCAATGCAAAGATGAGCCAGTCAGGTACCAGCATACCCACCAGGATGAAGGTAGCAGTGATGTTGTTCATTCCCTCTGCTAAGAGTTCATTTCCTCCCCCACACTTCCCTGTGAAATGTTTCCTCCCATAGATCCTGCTGCTCCCATGCTCCTGGCCATAACTGGCCTGTCTGGGAAAGGACCAGTAACAAAAAACTGAGTCGATTCCATTCTTTATTTTAGAGGCACTTGTAGGCTGTGGTTTCCCCATTCAGTGAGACTGAGTCATTGGGCAGCCGGCCTAATACAATCTAGACTTTCAAATAAATAAGTCTTTTTTTAGAAAAATGAAATCTAGGTTATCTCATAGAACGTGATACACAGCGTATATGCTCATAAGATGAGATGTTGATGCAGTTAGGTGTTATGTAGGCAAAAAGTCTAAAATCAGGGTGCCCACAGGGTTGGTTCCTTCTGGACGCTCTGCTCCTGTGCCTCCTGTCTCTCTCCTAAGCTGGCAATTTCCAGCACCCCTCAATGTACAGATGGGTTATTCCAATCCTGTTCCCATCTATGGAGCCATTTTCTCCGTTTATTTGGCATCTCTATGTTTTGAATCCCCCTCTACGTTTTTGTAAAAGAATATTAGTCAGTGGATCGGGACCCAGCCTAAGTCCAGGATGATTTCGTCTCATGATTCTTAATTACATCTATAACTGAATTGTTTCCAACTAAGGTCACAGGCACAGATATGGGCTGCTTGGAAATTAAAATATTTCTTTTTGGCCCATTATTCAATCCATTATATTGGTAAAAGCAGAAGTGAATCCTAGGTTAGAAAAATCAAAGGTTTCACAGTGTGGACACAGAAACAGAAAACAGAAAACATAAGTCTAATTTTAGGAACTCAAAATCAAGGTCACAGTAGGACCAATAGCAAATGAAATGGAAGCTTGTTTACTGGTGTAGGAAAGCTCTTTCATGTTTCAGCAGATTAGAAACCAGCTTTATCAAGGAGCCTGGGACATGGATGAATCCTCCAGCTGCAAAAGCAGGGAAGCTATGTGAGCCATAGTAGCAGCAGTTCCTAAGTGGAGTGAACTGGTAGGTACATATTCAGTAAAATAAAACAGGATCTTTAAGAAAATGAGCCAGTTAACTTGCTTATCATTTAGCTAGCAGTTTGCATAGAGATTCTCACCAGCTCTTCAAGTTTCCTTCTTTGTGCATTCCACAAATAATTTTCCCCCAGTTAATGTGAATTCTTATTTTTCCCTTTGCTCCAACTCCACAAACAGAAAAAAAAATTATGTACAAATAAGCAGTTTCATCTTTTATTACAAAAATAATAGCTTTTGAAATAATTGCTTTTGGAAATTATGAAAAATTAACACTAACTCTTAATTCCATTTTTAGAGGATTTCTTAAGCAATGATGTCCCGTATTTAAAGATATTAAATATGCTCCAAGACATTCAGAAACATTTGTCTTGTAATTTCTTATACTTTTCAAAAAAAGAGGGAAGAATGTTGAAGAAATTTCAATTTCTTTCTTCCTTCCTTCCTCCCTTTCATTTTCTTTCTTTCTTCAGTGAATGATCATGCAGTTTGGAACAAACATGGGAATTAGTCATCATCTGAAGTCAAGAGCTTATGGGTCAGAGGTCTAATCAGAATTGCAAAAATTGCTTGGGCCCCTAAACCCACTTGGGATACCTGGAAGAAGTTTCTGGCTCCTGGATTCAGATTGGCCCAGCTTCAGCCACTGGGGCCATCTGGAGAGTGAACCAGCAGATGGAAGACTTTTTCTCTCTGTCTGTCTGTCTGTCTCTCTCTCTCTCTGTAACTCTGCTTCTCAAATAAATAAAAACCTGTAAAAAAATTATTCCCTTCAGAATAAAATGATATTTTTCTGTCTTTTTATATCCAAAAAGTACATAACTTGACATAACACATCCATTCAAATGATGGACACCTCTAAGTCCTTTAAGTGCAAAAACATCTCCTCAGATTAAATCCCCACTTGGGATGTATGCATCTTATATTAGAGTACTTGGGATCCAGACCTGCCTCCACTTCTGATCCAACTTCCTGCCTTTGTGCCTGATGGCTCAAGTACCTGGGTCCCTGCCACCCATGTGGGTGACCTGAATAGAGCTCCTGGCTGAAGCTTGACCCTTTTAATCATTCCACTTACCAAATAAATAAATTATGCAATAAATAAAACTTTAAAAACATTCAAACATCTCCTCCGCTCTAAATAGTAGTATTTGATGAAGCAAGGCCTTTGGAGTCAGTGTGCACAGAACACAGAGATGGCTGGGGTTGTGGCCAGATTCTTTGCTGACTCAGAAAATGACCAACTGTCTGTCCATTGACGTCGTTTGAAGAAACGGCTTTCTGATGACGACTCATTTGGAGGTTAGCAACTCTAATGAGTGCTCCATCCGATTGGGTTCTTTGGTGTCATCACTGGCCTTAAGTCTAAGAGAACATAAGGCTTTGAAACCCTGACATTCAATCAAAGGGTTACCTTCTCACCTCCGGATAGTTCATGAAAAATGAACCCAAAACTGGGCACTTCAGAGAAGCCCATGCATAGCGCTTACATCTTTTTGATTTTCTCTCACTAGATAGTTTAAAAAGCTTGGGGAAAATGCATTTAATCTATTCCAAAGGTCACAGCAACAAAGGTTTCTGCTCCATTGCTATATCCATGCTTGGTCAGGCTTTAAAACTGCAATCTTTGTGGTGTATGTTTTTTTTTTTTTTTTCACATCAGGTGAAACAGCAGTGAATGGAAATTACTAGTGTTCAAGGCTACAGATGAAACGGAGCAGACATTTTCTCTGCATGTATTATGTTTCATAGAAATAGAGTCCTCATATTTTTTTAATCAAAAATCAATTGTGCTGTCTGACATATATGAATGGCTTCATGGGAACAATGGGACAGGATATTTGAAACCAAGAATGTTATAGATAATCTGGGACATGTAGTTTCCGACTATGCAAGGTCTTGACTTCATTCATTCAGTGAAAATTAAATGAAAACTTGCATATGGTCAAATTCATTGCCTGGGTAGTCTGTTACTGCATGTTATTGCTTGCCTTCCTTCTCATCAGTTGCTACATTATGTTAAGAGTAAGTAATAAAAGGCAACTTTCAGTCATGCCACATTTCTTTAGCCAATCATTAATAATGGGGAAACACAATGCCTGTTCGCTAATCAAATATAATGAGCAGGTTAATGGAAAACACATTCCAAGTTCACCTAAGTGATGATCTTGCCTCTATCTCTCAAGTCACCAGGGATGGTTTGACAAGCATGCAGCTTAGGGTGTTCAGTGATATGAATTCAGTTTATTTGTTCAATTTCCTTCCTGGGGAAACTATGCAAACAATACTTCTCATTTCAAATAGGAGATAGGTCTTTAAAAAATCCTAAAATTTTTACATTGGTGAAAAACACAAGTTGAGAGACAAAATTTGGAGAATATCCTTATTTCACCAGGCTGATAAGAAAGTTAAGAGTGTGACTATATGGTTGAACCATGTCTATTATTGGGTAGGAACAATTAGATCTGCTTCTTTTGACCAAATAAAAATGACACTTGTAATAATAATGTATGCTGTTTTATATGAATTATTACAATCGATACCCATAGTAATTATATTGGCTATATTCATAAGGTTAACCTCATGTTTAAGGCAATGAAGCTAGGAAATCAGAGAGACTTAGAAATTTCTTCATAGTCACCCAGCTAAGATGTAGTACAAGGATTTGAAGTTAAACAACTTGCAAAATTTTTCCGAGCGTCTCTGGCTTTTAATAAGTCTTGACATGACTTCTAATAAGTCATGTCAAAGACGCAATAATTACCTTTCTATATAAATCTGTGTTATGGTCTTGAATCACTCTTACAAGTACTAAACTTGGCTTTTCATTATACAAGGGGTCTTCAGAAAGTTCATGGGAAATGTCATTATGAAAAAATTATGAGTGGATTTCAATAATATTTTACACCAAATTCAACTCATATTTTAATTTTGTTTTCCATGAACTGTTTGAAGTTCCATTGTACAAAGTGCTTTGCCCACAGTTGGAACTAAATAAGTGCAAGATTAATTTAATTATGCTGTTGTTTTAAGACAACTTCTCAATTGTATGCTTAGAAAAATATATGGCGTACAAATACAAAGGATTTGCATGCACTAGATAGAGTTCAATCCACAAATTTTGCTCACAGACCCTAGGATGAGAATGTAGGAAATGTGCTGCCAAGTGCCAGTCTCAGAAAATATGCAGGTCAGGGAAACTCTGAATGTGGAACAACGGAGTGGGTTAAGAGCTCTAAATGGCCAAGAGAAAGATAAAATCCGTTCAGTTATCACAGTCACAAAGATGGTCAAGAGACTGCAGAAGACATTCTTCTCAAATGTAAGAAATATTTGGGCCAAACAATTCTATAAGAAACTTTAGAACCCAGATAGTTCAATCATGCTAGTTACATTGGCCTACGGTTAGAATTAGATTTAAAAGTCATTTAATTAATTGACTAATTCATTATCATCTTCAGAGGCAACACACTTTTGTCTTTACAACAAAGTCAGTGACAAAATTCAACTGAAATATTGAGATTCGTGGCCAACTTTCATGTTTGTTAAGAAATCTGGGCCCTAAATTGTGTTTATTAGTCCCTTTCTGGTTCTGAGGACATTGTCTGTCACCCCTTGGCCTATTTGGGCAAGATGAGCTCTGTGTCAGATTATGAAACTATACAATGAACCTCAGTTACATCTTCTTCTTAGCCTAATGGAAAGACAGCCTCTTTCTCTTAGAGATACAAAGTTGACTTCCAGGTCATTTCTTACCAGCATTTCCTGCTCCAGGAAATTTTAAAAGTTGGTGTGGGCAGCCCTGAGAAATGCAGGATAACACACACGTAGGATGAGGAAAATGACTTGCATGTCACATTTCAATGATAAACTTGCTTTTAATCTGGCAAGGGAGTTCAAAAGTTTTATCAGTGGAGTCTTCCTTAGGGTCTTTGAATTTGAGCTTTGCCATCCTAAATTACAGTCCAATAACAATACGACTTTAAAGAAGTCTTCATTCTCTAGTGGACAATACTAGAAATGCAGCATCCGTGTTTTTTGAGCAGAAAATATCCATGTTTTTGAGCAGCACAGCGTTTAAAGGGATAAAAAGACAGAACTTTTTTTCTTTCTCTTTTTTTTTTAATATCAAGGCCATTTCTCAAAATCCACAAAGCATGTTTATCACATTTTATAAAATCCAGTGACAAACATTGATCTATTTCACTTTTAGTATTAATAATAATAATATTCATTATAGTAGCAAACACTACTGAAGTTTTACTGTATATGAAATACAAATCTATTTAATCTTTATAGTAAGAAATAGATGCTATTATTATTATACATACTTGGTAAGCAGGGAAACTGAAATACAGAGTGGTTAGGAACCTTCAAGTTCATTTAAGCAGAAAGTGGGCTAGTTAGGATTTGAACCTAAGAAGTTTAGATGGAGAGAATATGTTCTTCCTCATTATGCTATATTGATTGTAGTAACTAGGTTATGCAAACAAAAATAATTAATAATAACTATAATCCAGCACTAGAATATGCAAGATACCATTCTTTTCTTTTCAAATGTTTTCAATAAACAGTTGCTTTAGAAATAGTTTTTAGTTTACTGGCAAGAAGCACAGGAAAGGTGTTGGTCTGATGACATGATAGTTTTGCATTTTTTTAAGATTTATTTATTTGTTTGTTTGAAAGTCTGATTTATAGAGAGGAAGAAGGGGAGAAGGGAGAGAGGAGAGACATCCAGTGCTGTCTTTGTTATTTTCCCAGTTGGTTGGAGACAATTATCAAATATAATGACATTTATTTTGTGATTTACATTTCTATTGAGTAGAACCTATATAAAATATTTGTTGATCATTTCTATGATATACACAAACCCAGCAAATTACAGCTATGTATGGGTGAATACAAACCATGATGCAAGAACCATTCTAAGTATTCATCTCATTTTTCTTTATATTAATTGCCCAATATGCTATTTTATAAATGAAAATAACTGAATCCTGGAAAGATTAGGAAGTTGTTTTATGTCCTACTGCTACTAAGCCACAGAATAAGAATCTCAGAGCTCTGAAAACTACGGTTAACTACTTTTTGTGTGTGTGAGTAACAAAACAGAGCCAGTGGGCAAATAAAAAAACACAAAGAAATCATTACAGTATACAACTCAAAAGCACAAACTAGGTCAGTCATCCAGTGTTATTTAGTGTGGGGTCCAAGCTCAACAGCTTTTGAGAATGTATCATAGCAGGTAGAATGATTGGTTTTCAAAACAATAACCTTGAATCATCAGTGAAGAGTAAATTCTATTCTATACATTATATTTAAGAAAGCTCATAAGATTCAAAACCAAGTGTTTGTCAGAAAAGCTCATTTATATAGAATGATTCATTTCTGGAAATTTCTGGGTGGCTGAATTCTACTAGACGTTATTTCCATAGAAATATCCCTGTGTTACTGCAGCAGAGAATTTTATGTACTAGACTTTTTTCAGGTGACAGGGTTAAATTTGAGGCTTAATCAATGGTCCAGTCATCCAAAATGCTACATCCAGCTTTTTCCTCCTGTACCTCTTCATAGTTTATGAGCTGTGTTAGATCTTTACAGTGGATGGCTTAGTTGAGCAGTTTGTCAGAGAGAAGTGGGTGTTGTGTTGTTTTTTTCTTGAAGTTTAGTGGAATAATGGCCATTATTTAAAGTTAAGGATCAAGTTCCATTCAAATTGCCTAAATAATTTTTAGTCTGCCATCCCTTCCAAGAATTTATTAGTGCATCTAAATGTGTTTGCTATAGATTTTCATTAGCACATTAAAAGAAAATTTGAAAACACCTTTCCAGAATGCTGATAAATTAGAGCCTGTAGTTATTCAACCCCTGCTAAAAATAATAGAAAGTAAATTACAGTGCTTCCAGGATTTCATCCCAGTTGAAAACAACAGCCTGTTTGCCTCATGTCTACAGGCCTGGTGGTGTAATTTTAAAATGTATCCAGCTAATTAGGCAAGCTTTGTGTTTAAATCTTTCATACCCCTTTCATTACATTTGATGTTTTTTGAAAAAACAGCTGGAAATTTCTATCAATGAAAACAGATTTTGTTTTATTATTATTAAATTTCTTTTTCATCTCTGCATGCCAGTAGGATTGCTGCAAATCATTTTAAAGACCTATACAAGTTGGACATATTGGCATTAAAATAAAAGCAAAACCTTTTGCTTGCAGATATTAAAGTAAAGTATTAAATATTAAATTTGATTTACTGACAGGTTCAGCATAAAAGACAGCTGAAATAAGCTATGAGAATGAAAGTAAATTGAATTATATCATTTGTGGTTTGAGCTGACTGAGGTAGAAATAGTTCTACTTCATAACAATAAAACAAAAATAAACATTGACATTAATTGTCCTAAATAGTCAGTGAAGCAATGATGTGACCACTTACAAAAAACAGTGCAAAGAAAATTCACAGCATCTCCATCAGCCTGCCCTTCAGGTAGAATCGAGTAGAACATTAACCTTCATCCAGGACAAAGACTTACACCTATCTGTCCTATGTGGTTTCAGAAGTCAATTATTTAATCACTTCAAGAGATAAACATATATTCAGACAAAATCTGACTGCTGTAGAAATTCTTTGCTAGGTGTTTTCAAAAGGAACAAACAGCAGATTGCTTGGAGATTTGGGATGAACTTAAGACAGGGGAGAGGAAGACCTAAAAAATAATAATGAGAACAATACTTACTAAGCAATCTCATCTTGTTCCATTCCTCATTCATATGCTACCTATCAGCCTCCTTTTGTTCACTGGAACAAAAGCGAAGTTCCTCTTGCTTGGGGGCTTTGTACATATTATATTCCCTCTGCCTTTAATACTTACAGCCCCTCAACCACTACCAATAACCCTGAACCTCCAATGGTTATTTCATTTTATGAAATATTCAGTTCTTGAAATATTTCATTTTGGAAACAAAATAAAGAAATATTATAATACAGTGGCTTAACAATATGGAAGTTTATTCTTTTTTGCCATAGATACAAGGTGTAGGTTGGTAATTCGAGTTTGGTAGGCAGCACAGTGATTCTCATACTTGGCTTATGTACCAAAGTCCAAGTGTCTCCTCTCTCCCAACTACTTGGCAGGAGAAAAGTATCAAGGGAGTGTGTATAAAGTTATATTTAGAACAACATCCAGAAATGGCACGAATTGCTTCTATTCACATTGCTGACCAGAATCTAGTCACTTGGCTGTATCTAGCTATCGTGGAAACTGAGAATTACAGCATTTAGCTTGTGAACTATGGTCCTAGTTAAGACCACATTAAACTTATAAAAGAGTAGGCCAATTGTTAAAAAAAAAAAAAAAGCAATAGGAGCTTGGTTTAGATGCTATCTTTGCAGAGAAGCATCTTTGACCACTCTGTCCAAGTAAGTCTCATGTTATTCTTATTTTCCTTTACTACTAAATCTTGTTGGTTTTCTTTATAGCAGTTGTCACTTTTGAATTTTATATTTGTGATGTTATGAATGTAATAAACATTTTAAAAATTATTATCTTCTTTTTTA
The DNA here is from genome assembly GCF_964237555.1 of Oryctolagus cuniculus. NCBI lineage: Eukaryota > Metazoa > Chordata > Mammalia > Lagomorpha > Leporidae > Oryctolagus > Oryctolagus cuniculus. The sequence continues at coordinate 56,651,533 of NC_091446.1, read as the reverse complement.
ACCTTAACCTCCTTGAAAGTAATTCCGTGCTTGTTTTGTTTTCCATTATATCCTTCATGCTTATAGGCCTGGTATATTTGATTCTTGGAAGTCATATTTGCCATAAGAGAGATTGTTGAATGAATAGAAATCCAAACGAATCTCCAGATAGGTAACATCTAAAATCAGGTGGATTTTGATTGAACGTTAGGGAAATTCATAGAAGAGATAGCACAATTGACCTTGAAAGGAACAGGCATTGCTAATACCATGTCTTCTAAAGCGTTAGTCAAATATCTTTTGGTGGGTTACAAAATGCATTTATTGAGTCATAACCAGCATGAAGATGAAAGAACACAAGAGAACAGAAAAGAGCCAGGTTAGGTAGGTGTTGCTTCACAAAACTTTAGTTTCAGAAATATGGATGTATATACATAAAATGTAACTCTCACTGTGAGTGGTGTAGAAAAATGTCTGAAAGCCCTTGTCTAGTGCATTTTGAGGAAATAGGCTCAAAGGCAAGGCAGATATGGAGGAAAAAATTGATCCTTGTAAAGCTTAATGTAAGCTGCTTTATAGGCTAACAAAATGACATCAAATAGTGACTCATTTCTTCCCCAAGTCCATGATTTTCAGTTGCATCTTTTTCAGTAACACACTATCAAAGTATGTTTCAAAGAAGAGTCTGTCTTTCAAAGCATTGTTTCATCTTATCAATCACAGTGGGCTATTATCTTCAAGTATGAAAACTTCAAAAATAACTTTGAATTGTAGTTCAACTTGAGATTATCTTTTCATTTTTGAAATTCAGATATGCCTAGGGAACTCATGTACTTGCTCTGGTATTTGGTCCAAGATAATTGATCACTGGTCTTTTCTGTGGTGATCTCACATTTTGTTTAGAACAAAGATTAATTGTCTTCTTTGAACCCTTGGCGTGAGTGCAGTTTTACTCTTTTTTGACTTTATATAATTGAAGGTAGATTTTTTCCTTACTCACTTCCTTTCTTACTAGAGGGATCTGAAATGAAAGTGATATTCATCTACTGACTTTATTAAGAATTTAATCTTGTATTTTACTCCTCTTTTAAAATCAATACAATTTTTCTCTGTATCTGGCTTCATCAATTTTCACATGAGACTTAATAAGTCTAAGTCCTTTATAAAAACCTGTTCAGTGGACAATATCAGGGCCAGAAGTAAAAGTGCAAGTCTTTGTAGCATGTAACTTAGTTGTAACCTAACCTGCTATTCCACACATGCAGACCTCTTAAACCTGCATGAATCTTGCCTGCTACATGAAGGAAATGCGAATAAATAAATAAATAAATAAAAATAAATAAATAAAAGGCAAAAACAATGTCTTCCTTTGAGAAGTTTCATTAGCTGTTCTGATGAAGAACCTTGGGCCGTCTGTACTATCTGACTTTTGGAACCCTTAGACATCCATGCAGGCACTCACTCTCCTACACATTCACCTGTTCTGGATCGGTGGTCTGAAAGGACCACTTTCCCACTACCGGCAGGCTATCACCGGAATGCAAACGGACCAGCACCTCTTTGCTTCAGACTTACTGGATCTTCATGTATGCTCAGAATCTCATCTAATCCTAGGGGCTAATGTTTATTTGTTTCTTTTTATGTTTCAGGCATTATGTTAAGCCTTTGACTTGCAAAATCTAATTTAATCCCCCACAACAACCCAGTGAGGAAGTTACTTGAATTAATTATCCACTGTGGACTGACAGATATCTCCCAACTGTAATGCCTTGAGGTGACAAAAATCATTTCTTAGATCTCAAGTTTCTGTGGTTCAATTATTTGTAAGTAGCTCAGCTGAGCGATTCTGCTTTCAACTCTCACATGAAGTGGTGGTCGGTTGTGCTGGAGGCTTGAGTCACGGAGACTCCACACCCACAAGTCTGGTGTTGAGACTTAGATGCTGAGACCCCTCAGACATCTCTTTCCACGTGGTCTCCAACACAGTAGCTTCAGCACGGCTGGAATTTGAGGCACGTTTCTCAAGACTGAACAGATGAAAACTGTTTAAAATTTTAAACTTAGCCTTGGAAATCACATGTGGCACTTAAGTCTCTCTCAACTTTTTTTGTAAGCAGATCACAACGGCCATAATCAGAAAGAAGGGGCGTGGACTTTTCCATTTCATGGAACAAATGTCAAGATATTTACAGATGACTTTTAAAATCACCAGAGTTTGCCTTCTGAGTGCAAATTATTTGTTTTCTTCCTACATCAAAATATATTCACCCTCTCCCAGGATTCCCAGAAGTCTCATCTATTATAGCACCAGGAGAGAGTGGCAAGAGAGAAGAATAGAGGGAGGAATAGGGGAGGGTAGAATAGGGAGGGAAGGGAGAGAGACAGAGAGAGCTCTCCCACTTAGTTCACTTTTCAAGGGTCTAGGAACTAGGAATTCAACCCAGGTCGCCAATGTGAGTGGCGGAGACCTAACAATTTGGACCATTACCTGCTGTCTCCCAAGTGTGCAGAGTTGGGACTTGAACCCTGGCTCTGTGATATGGGATGTGGATGTGTTAACACAAGTGGTGTGTTAATTGCCATACCAAATGCTCAATCCCATACTCATGCTTTGATTTTAACTACATTTTTTATTTTAATATATAAAGAACAGATTTCAAAGGTATGATTCCAAGAATACATTGATACTTCCCTCCTACCCTCCCTCCCTCTTCCTTCCTTTCTTACCTTTTTTTCTTTTCATTTTTGCCACAGCATATTTTCAATTTATTTTATTATCACAAGCTCAATGCTCCTCTAAACAAAGAGCTCTACAAATACAAGGTATATGGACCACCACTGTTCCACAGAGGTATAAACAAGGATTATACACAGCAATCAAACCACAAGAAGTCAGTTTAACAATATTCATTAAGGTTTCTTTCTACTCTCAATATTAGCTACAACCAATCAGGGACAACATATGATATTTGTCTTTTTGGGTCTGGCTTATTACACTAAGTATATTGGTCTCCAATTGCATCCAATTTGTTGCAAAAGATGGGATTTCATTATTTTTTATGCCTCAGTAGTATTCCATAATGCATAGGTTTCACTTTTTCCTTATCCAGTCATCAGTTTGGACATCTGGGTGTTTCCATATCTTAGCTATTGTGAGTTGAAATGCTATGAACATGGGAGTACAAATAACTCTTTCATATGCTGATTTCATTTCTTTTGGGTATATTTCTATTCCCAGAAACAGGATGGCCAGATCATACGGTGGATCTATTTTCATATTTCTGAAGAATCTCTAGACTGTTTTCCACAGTGATTGTACCAGTTTACATTCCCACCAACAGCATATTAGTGTACCTTTTCACCACACCCTCGCCAGCAGTTGAAACCCTGAACTGGCAGTGCAGATGGACGGGGTACAAAATTGACACATTCGTAAAAGTTAGAAATGAACAAGTTCCAGCATACCCAAGAGGGTTTAGAGCTACCTTTCCATCTTCTACGAGCTATTTTCATGTGTCCAGCCAAGCCCCATCAGCCTTGCGCGTGTGTGTGGTGAGTTTATCACATGAGAAAACGTCTGTAAGTCTGTCGGTTGTAAGTCTCTCGGCAGAAGTTTGCAGGGCTGTAGACCACTATTTGAGAAGTGAGTTCTGTCCTTCTCAGCCTGTTGATTGGCTCATGATCTGATCAGCAGCACAACAATTAGTTTTAGAAAAGATGAATCATGATTGAATCCTTGCTATAGAGAAGCCTAGTTTCAGAATGACAACAAACTTTTTTTAGAGTTTTTAAACTCTAGGGGCATTCAAAGATTACCATGAAAGATTTCCTCAATGTGTGCTGGCCTCTTGGGCCGGTGTCTTGTGATATTTTATGTAATTGATCATTTTTTTCCTTAGAAAAAATAAATTCGACTTCTCCTGGTTGAGCGTCTCCTCAAGTGAATCACAGATGACAGTGCTGTCAGTTTCCTTCCTCCCCGCTGTGGATTTTATTTTTTCAGAACTTGCCTCCTTTTAGAAATATTTGACTTTTTTGACATGTACTGGCTTTACTAGCAAATTTTATCTTTTTTTTTTAAATCACCCTTCCCTTTCTCACTTCTTCCTCGTTACTTCCTGCACTTGACATTGTCTTTCTGCTGTTTCTTTCTGCATTCTGGATAATTGAATGCCATTATCTTTAAGATTTGCAGTTTGCTTCAGATTTGGGGAAAAATAATGATCCAGGTGGAGGTAAGGCCGTCATTTTGGATTAAATACAAAACAAACCGTTTTTCTGAAAGACAGAATCAGCTAATTTGAAGAAATAACCTTATAAAATTTTTATTGTGATTTCTGGTTTTAAAGGAGAGGTTATTTTCATTGTGATGTTTGGGTTAGTCTTAGAGATTTGATAATAAAGCTGACATATGTGATAAGCCACGATTTCTAGTATAGTATGAGCACAAAGCTCTTGATGTTATTGGGTGAAAACTTGAATTACATTTTTTGAAGTTCCTGCAAGGCTATGATTTTTCTATTCAACTTTATTAATTTCCAGCTTCTGTTACACATATACTCAAGTTTGGGTAATTAATCTCACTTCATGTATACTGAATGGCAGCACTGTGTCTTTGAAGCACAGGTAATGTTCCTTGGTGAGCTTGAGAAGACTCTCACAGGGGAATGAGGAGATTTAAGTTATAGGCTGGTAGACCATAGCAACCATTAGCACTCTTGGATGTAAGTAACAGACACAAACTAACTAATCTGAAAGGATGCTGAGTAGTCTACAGAGTCAAAGTAAGAACTGAACAATTATGTCATAAGGATTTTTTTTTTTTTAGGAGCCAAGAAGCTTCAAGGGTGTGAATAGCAGAATGAATGGACAGTTTGGGTATTTTTTGCTTTTTTTTTTTTTTTTTTTTTTTTTTTTTTTTGGTGGTGGTGAAGGGGAGGCACTGAGACAAGAATGACTCAGAATCAATTACATTCAATTTATGAATTACACACCTCAGGATTTAGATTCCTGGAATAAAGTATCAATTGACTTGGCTTGGTTTCATATGACCAAACACAGCAAAGAGGTGGTGAAGCTTGATTTTGCATACTAACGTGACTAAGTCATTATATAAAGAGAACGGGAGTGCTGGTATTAAAATGCATGAGAAAAGAACTTGTGCAAACTAAAGCAATATATGTTCATTTTGATTGTGTATTAGCTATGTAAGCATGAACACATTGACTCCTTTGAGGCTAATAGTTTGTTTTCTTTTGTCACATGGACAAAACATTTCTATGTTCTTGATGAAGATATCAATGATATCTTTAAGTGAACTATCAATAAGTAGGACAATTACATGTCATTATAGTGATATCTAAATGTAAAGGCACATAACATAATACAGAGTTTAGATAGAGGAATACTTGAATTTCATGGTGCTCTTTGAAGTACATTATAAAACCTTTACCAGGACCAGAATTGTGGTGTAACAGGTTAAGCCACTGCCTGAGATGCCAGCAACCCATAGGGATTCATGTCCAGATGCTCCACTTGCTATCCAGCTCCCTGATAATGCACCCAGGAAAGCAGGAGCGGATGGCTCAAGTCCTTGAGCCCCTGTACCAATGTGGGAGACCTGGATGAAGCTCCTGTTTCCTGGCTTCAGCCTGGTCCAGCCCTAGCTATGGTGGTCCACTGGGGAGAGAACCAGTGAATGGAAGATTCCTCTCTCTCTCTCTCTCTCTGTAACTCTGCCTTTCAAATAAATAAATATTTTTAAAAATAATATAAAGTAAAAATTTTATTATTTAAGCCTGATATTCTCACCAGTACTGCATTTTCTCACTCAAAATATGATTATATTAAATGTGTTCAGATATGTGTATTTTAAAATACCTAAACTATTTTCAAACTATATATATATATAGAGAGAGAGAGAGAGACAGAGTTAATACTCATGTTGTTATCTTTTAGTTTTTGCTAACAGGCAAAGGATAGTAAATAATATTTTTCACATGTAAGTAAATTTTATTTCATTAAAACATTAATAGGAAGAATTTCATAAGTCACAAATGTACCATTCATTTTATTTTCTCAAGTGAACACATCTATATTAAAAACCAAACCTTCAATATAGCCATTATGGAAAATAGTTTGGAGCTTCCTCAAAATATTAAAAGTAGAACTACCATATGATCCAGTAGTTCCACTATAGTTACACACACCAAGGAAGTAAAATAAGTATCCAAAGAGATATTACACTTTTGTGTTCATTGCAGCATTATTCATGATAGCCAAGATATGAAACCAACCTAAGGGTCCATCAGCTGATGAATGAATAAATAGCATGTGTGTATGAGCACATACACAATGGAATACTAGCAGGAAGTCCTGTCATTTGCTACAGTGTAATTGACATTGTGTTAAGAGCAATAAGCCACGCACAGAAAGACAGATATTACATGTTCCTACTTCCATGTGGAATCTAAAAGAAGTTGTACTTAAAGAATCAAGAAGCAAAATAGTGATTACTGGGAGCAGGGGTGGTGACAGAAGAGGATTGGGGAGAAATTTATCAAAGGATACAAAATTTCAGTTAGGAAGAATAAGTTCAGTAAATTTACTGTATGACATGGTGTCCATAGTAAGTAATAATATATGGTATTCTGGAAGAATGCTAAGAGAGTAGATCTTAAATATTCTTATCAGAAAAAATAACACAAGATTTTTTTCAGTTAGTGTTTACACATTATATTCATTTTCATTGCTTTTTACTTTTAAACTTTCTTCTCAAATTTAAGGCTTGTATCTTATAATAAAAATATTGTTGAGATTTATTCACTCATCCAGTGTGATGATCTCTTTCTAGTAATTAGAGTACTTACTCCAATGATTTGGTCTCCCACATATCATCTTAGTGTTGTCTTTTATTCCAGCTACCTATTTTATAGGATATATATATATATATACACATTATATATAATCTCTCTTTCTCAATTTCTGTACCTACTTTTGAATAAATTATGTTTAAAAATTATTTCAATGTTTCCCTCCATTAGCTGTTATCTAGCTTTGTTATTTTAATAATTACATTGGAGATAACACTGAATACTTGACTTAGAGGTGAATAAAAATTGGTTCTTCTATTACTTCTCAGATAATGCAAATGCCTTAGAATATTTTAACTCAATTTACCTCCATTTTCCTTCTGTGTTATCAGTATTATGAATTTTATTTATACATACATTTTAACCCTACATATATTTTACTTGTTTTTCTGAGTTTCCCTGAATTTCTGTACATCTTTTTATTATTCTTTTCATTCTACCCAAGACCTTTATTTAGTCTGCTGGTTTATAAGTCTATTCTTTGGCATTTTTATAGAACTTCAATATTGGAAGATTTTTTTCCCTGAGTCTGTAATTCTACATTGGTTGGTATATTTTTAAGCATTTTAGGATGCCATTCTAGGGGCAGGCATTGTGGCACAGTGGGTCAATCTGCTGCTTGATTGGAGTGCCAGTTCAAGTCCTGGCTACTCTGTGCTTCTGATCAGCTTCCTGCTGGTGTGCATGGGAAATAGAGCATGATGGGGATGATGGCTGAAGTACTTGGGTTCCTGCCACCCAATGGGAGTCTCAGATGGAGTTCCTGGCTCCTGCTTTGGCTAGCTATAGCCCCAGCTGTAATGAATATTGGTCTACCAACAAATAAATAGATAAATAAAAATCATGCTATAGTTTTCTGGTATTCACTATTTCTCTTGAAAAGTCAGCTGTCTTGCTTTTGCTACTTTAAAGTCTGTTTTCTCTCTGGTTGCCTTTAAGATTTTTCTCTGCTTTTAACTTATATCCATTTTAATATAACACATCTTTTGTTTATATATATATTTTCCTCTTTAGAATTTGTAGTAATTCTTGAGTAAGTGATATGATAAGTTGTGTCAGTTTCTAAGGCCCCTAGCTTTTTTTTTTTTTTTTTTTTTTTTTAAGATTTATTTATTTACTTGAAAGTCAGAGTTACTGGGCCAACGCTGTGGTGCAGCAGGTTAAAGCCCTAGAGTGCTCTGCTGGCATCCCATTTGGGCATCAGTTTGAGTCCCAGCTGCTCCTCTTCCGTTCCTGCTCTCTGCTATGGCCTGGGAAAGCAGTGGAGGATGGCCCAGGTGCTTGGGCCCCTGCATCCATGTGGGAGACCCAGAAGAAGCTCCTGGCTCCTGGCTCCTGTCTTCAGATCAGCTCAGTTCTGGCTGTTGCTGTCATTTGGGAAGTGAACCAGCAGAATGGAAGACCTCTCTCTCTGGCTCTACCTCTCTCTATAACTCTGTCTTTCAAATAAATAAAATAAAATTTAAAAAAGAAAAAACAGAGTCAGAGTTACACAGAGAGAAAAGGAGAGGCAGAGAGAGAGAGAGGTCTTTCATCCGCTGGTTCACTCCTCGTTTGGCTGCAACAGCTGGAGCTGTGCCTATCCAAAGCCAGGAACCTCCTTGGGGTCTCCCATGCAGGTGCAGGGGCCCAAGGACTTGGACCATCTTCTTCTGCTCTCCCAGGCCTTAGCAGAGAGCTGGATTGGAAGTGGAGCAGCCGGGACTCAAACCAGCTCCCATATGGGATGCCGGCACAGCAGGCCAAAGCTTTACTCGCTACACCACTGTGCTGGCCCCCTCCTAGCTGTTTTTTCTTCAAATACACCTTCTGTCAATTTTTTCTGTCTCTTTCCTTCTGGAAGTCTGAAATCACTCTGTTAGTTGTTTCATTGGGTTTCATAATTGTTTCCACTCTTTCGTGTATTTTCCACCTTTTCCCTGTGCTACATTCTGTGTGATTTCCCTTGCTCTTTCTTTAATTAAGTTCATCAATCTCCTATTATTCTGTGCCCAATCTGCTGCTATGCTCCTCTTGATTCTTAATTTCAGTTACTTAACTTCTGAAGTCTCTTATTTTCAGCTCTACTATTATGTAAGTGCTTCATCTGATTGTACAATTCCTTGACTATTAACCACAGCTGTTTTAAGTACTGTGGCAAATAACTTGAATATTTGGATTACCTGTGTGTCTGTCCTTATTGATCAAGTTTTTTCCTAAATATATTTGTTAGAATATCAGCCCACTCCTGGTTGAATCTTTCATAGTAGGTATGATTAAATAAAGAAAACTCTGGGGCTGTTGCTGTGGCATAGTAGGCTAAGCCTCTGCTTGTGGTCCTGGCATCCCATGTCATCTCATGGCTGTTCCTCTTCCGATCCAGCTCTCTGCTTGTGGCCTGGGAAAACAGCGGAAGATGGCCCAAGTGCTTGGTCCCCTGCACCCCTATGGGAGACCTGGAAGAATCTTCTGGTTCCTGGCTTTGGATCAGACCAGCTCTGGCCATTGCAGCCATTTAGAGAGTGAACCAGTAGATGGAAGACCTCTTTCCCTCCCTCCTTCCCTCCTTCCCTCCTTCCCTCCTTCCCTCCTTTCCTCCTTCCCTCCTTCCCTCCCTCCCTCTCCCTCCCTCTCTCTCACTCTCTCTCTCTCCCTGTAACTCTACTCTCAAATAAATAAATCTTTTAAAAAAAACTCTGGATGGTGTTGCATCCATCAAGTGAGGCGCCCCTGTCTCTAACAGGTGTGACGGATGCGGTGGATCACTGCATTGTGATCGTAGCCTGAGGAGACCTTGACCCAAGGCTCTCACTGAAAGTATAGTTCACGTTCAGCTTGCTCTTCCCTTTGGGCCATTCCCAGCCCTAATCTGCATTCCTCTAAGTACCACACTGTTAGCCTGAGGGATGTCCTGGGCCTCTTTGTTGGTGAATACTGGCTCTTCGTGTGTATGCACGTTAGACTTTGTTGTGTGGACTATGAGACTGCTCACAGCCCTCTCTTGTTCAGCCCTTCCTTGCTGACTTTTTAAGCTTCTTGCTCCGCCTGATTCAAGTATTTGGCAAAATCACCAAGGAAAGACCCATTACTTAGTGGTCTTACTCCTCTGCCACTCCACGTTTTAGGGGATGTTGACCTCTCAAATACTGCCTGAATCAGCAGCCCTGACTGAAATTTTTGTCTCCTCAGATCTGAAAGATTTCTGACTTCTCTAATGATTTAATAGCAGCCACCCTTTTCTTCTTATAGCCAAGAAAAAATAAGTTTCTCCTTAGATCTAAGAAAAAATTATATATGCCACAAGGAAAGAAGTTGGAGATAGAATGTTGGACTCATTGAATTTCCTTCTCACCTGGATTTTCAACTATCAAGGTTTCATTTTCTTAGCAGCAATCCAATCCCTTCAATTTACCTCTGTAGTTTTGCTGAATGTTCACATTGTTCTTAAAAGGAGTATTGGTCTACCACATCCAGTACAATCAGAGGTGGAAACCATTGTCCATTTTTTTCTTTACTGCTTAGCTATTTATTTGTTTACTGGTTTTAACTGATGACCAATTCACAAATCTACAGATTGGCAGATCAACTTTCTGTTACAGAGAAGAACATCATTATTTTATATGATTGCTGGAGTGCCTCAATTCAGTTCCTGTAAGCTCATTTTTTGCAAAAGCAAACTTTTTGATTCATTATCTCCATATAAATGTAAAGTACTAGTTTCCATTAAAACACATGGACTTGCTGATCTGTGTGTTAAGGAGTTTATAAACTGGTTAGGTGATTAAGGTTTAAGGAAGTACAGCCATGAAAGCAGAAACTAAGCAAGTTAAACAACTTGGGATTTGAGTCTTGAGCCTACAATTTCAAACTGTTTCTAAAGTAAGCCAGTTAACCTCAATGACTCTGTTTTTCTGTTTTACAATTCAACTTGATACCTGGACTGTAGATTCCTTGTGAAAGGGAGGTGATGTGTATAAGGGCCTCACACAATGTATGTCACACTTATGATACATGAATATTAGTGCTGCTCGTTTGATTCTCTCTCAGCATTTTCCTCATCAACTGCTGTCTGTTGGCTTACCTCCTCCTACCCATCTCCCCTTCTCTTCTTTCCTGTTCATGATTTTCTTTTTTTTTTTTTTTTTTTTGCTTCTTTCTCTCTTGTCCATGGCCAGATGCATGGAAGACAGCAGTATATTATTGTTGGTTATACATATCAGCCATCATTCTCTTCTCCTTCAAATTCTGGAAGTTTCTTGGGCAAAATTTATGTCACACAAATGTATCAGTGGACCGTGGAAGAGGCAGATGGGTGCCCTTTGATTGGAGAAGTTGTCTCCAGTCAGCAAGAACGGCATCCTTTTTCCAGAGTATTAATTCTCCGTTTCCATCCGTCCTGAGCTTCTGTGGTTTGAAACTAGGGCATCTAGCATCATTGACTTTTTCTTTCTAGTTGAGACTCTGATGAAACTTCCTCTGTCTGAGTTCACTCCTGGAGGGTTTGGGGGTTGTAGTAAGGCATGTGTTTTTTAATTTGGTAAAATTAAATCTTTTCGGTTAAATCTACTGTGAAATTAAAACTTTGACTCAAACCTGACATTCAATAGACTCCCTTTGAAAGTGTCCTGATTTTCATGAACTCAAATGGCCACAGTCAGCCCGAGGTCCCTTTCAGTTTTGTGGTGGCTCAGCTGCCTGATGGGAGATGCATGATGGTTGCAGTGAGACAGAAGTACGTTTCCAAGTGTGCAAAGAGCAGGATGAGGGAGATGTGCAGAGTAACATGGAGATACTCCCTTCTTGTCGTTTAGATTCTTTTGTTAAATAGCTAGTGTGTTACTTAGTGAGTGGTTACCGTGAAAAAGAAACATTTGGTTCATTTTCAAAGTAAGGTATTCAGCTGTGAGCAGCCAACTAGCTGGCCTAACAGCCAGGTTACATGCACCTGAAAGTGCTTGGTAAACAGAATATTAGCAGCCAAAGCAGCTGAAGCAAATGCCAGAAAGATCGCAACCCCACAGTCACTCAGCCAATGAGGAGCTGGGGGAGGGACCCGTGTGCTAGGAAAGAAATGGCTTTCTGTAGGTCGCCCCGCGTGTGCTGGCCCGCCAGACACCTGGTCTTGAGAGCTGTTGAGTGACCTCTTGCTTTTGCTGCACTCCTGAGTCTGCAGATTCTTTGAGTAGAGGGATGAGGCAGTTTCTCAGTGACTGAACGCCGTACAGTCATCCTGTTACCACTGGACTGTTTCCGGCGTCGTAGTGTTACAGCTTTAGAGAGAGCAGTAACAGTAGTGCTACTGCTTTGCTTTTTTCTCACCCTCAGGGTGTGATGTTGAACACGCATCTGTAGTGTGTGAAGTACTAGTTAATTACATTTGGTCTGATGTTCTTGGTTTTCTCTAGGTACATTTAGTATGCCTAAGGAGCTACTTAATTTGTATTGCTTGATTAAGACTGCATTTTCCCAGTAATTTGTCTAAATAAACAGAAGGTTATTTGATTTCTTGCCTTCATAAAATAAGTCTAAATTTTTATTTTTTTAGCAATTTTGAGAGAAGGTATGAGTGTGTGTTTTAATGCACAGTTTTCTTAATTGGTACATTATTTTCATGTAGAATGAGAGTATGTCTCAGTGGCACCAAGATCTGTACCACAGTTTTGTTTATATATAAAGGTTCTTACTCATTAATACTTTTTAAAAAGATTTTGTAAAGATTTATTTATTTATTTGAAAGGCAGCGTTAAACAAAGAAGGAGAGGCAGAGAGAGAGCGAGAGAAATCTTCAACCCACTGGTTCACTCCCCAAGTTGCGGCAATGGTCAAAGCTGGGCTGATCCAAAGCCAGGAGCTTCTTCTGGGTCTCCCACCTAGGTGCAGGGGCCCAAGCACTTGGGCCGTTTTCTACTGCTTTCCCAGGCCAGAGCAGAGAGCTGGATCAGAAGTGGAGCAGCCAGCGCTCTCTGGTGCCCATATGAGACGCTGGCACTGCAGGTGGTGGCTTTACCCGCTATGCCATAGGGTGCTAGCCCCCTTGTTACTTCTTTAGAGGTATAATTGAGATCTTGGATCTATGCTTCTAGGATTTCTTTTTTGGACAAGGTTGCCAGAAAAATATTTCCTGACCACTGAATTAAAGAAACAATTTTACTTTAGTATACTTTCGGGTTTAGAGAAAAATTATGAAGGTAGTACCAAGACTTTCTCCCATTTACGTTGCATCCAGTTTCTCCAATATAGACACATTACCTTAGAATGTTGTTTGCATCATGTTAAATGAACTACATGGATACATTTTTTGTTAAGTCCACACTTTATCCAGGAATCTTTAGCTTTCCCCTAATGTTTTTTTTTTTTTTCCTATTCTGGATTCCATCAGGATACCATATTGCACTTAATTGTCATTCTCTTTAGATTACTCTTGGCTGGGACAGTTTTAGACCCTTGACTGTAGTAGAGTTGTTATTGTCTTCTCCCACTCACAAGAAGTGATCTGGTATTGTCGATGCCATTTCTTTTTTTGGTCCTTGGGCTTCAGCCTTCAGTTTAAGCTCACACACTCTCTCTTCTCCCTTGCAGAAAATTCTGGCCATATGTAATTAGGATTGCTCTTTATTGCTTCTTCTTTAAAAAAAAAAAAAAAAGTTTTAATTGAATGAGTGACTAGGGGCAGGGAGAGACAAAGGGATATGTGCTTGGTTCATTGGGTCATGCAGCAAATGCTCAGAACAGCTTCGGCTGGGCCAAGCTGAAGCCAGGAACTGGAAGTCTATGCTAGTCTCCTAAGTGAGTAGCAGGGATCCAAGTACTGGACCATTATCTGCAATCTCCTAAGGTGTGCATGAACAGGAAGCTGAATCAGAAGTGTAACTTGATCGAGGCACTCCTATATGGGATCCAGGGTCCCAAGCACTGACTTAATGCACGGCATCACAATGCCCATTCCCACTCCATACTCTCCCATCTTTGTCTTTGATTTTCACTTCAGTTTTGTTTTTCTTATCCACTTATTTGAAGTCTTTTCTATGTTGAAGTTTTTAATGTTATTTTCTCCTTAGTTCTGACTTGTTTTTAGAGTTTTCTTGCATGGAACTTTTTCTTACCTACAGCATAAGGAACCTCCATTGAAAAGTGTAATAATTTTTTTGACGGTTAGACAGTGAGAGACAGAAAGGTCTTCCTTCCGTTGGTTCACCCCGAAAATGGCCTCCACGGCCAGCGTGCTGCACCGACCCGAAGCCAGGAGCCAGGTGCTTCCTCCTGGTTTCCCATGCGGGTGCAGGGCCCAAGCACTTGGGCCATCCTCCACTGCCTTCCCGGGCCACAGCAGAGAGCTGGACTGGAAGAGGAGCAACCAAGACAGAATCTGGCACCTCAACTGGGACTAGAACCTGGGGTGCCAGCGCTGCAGGGGGAGGATTAGCCAAGTGAGCCGCAGCACCAGCCAGGTGTAGCATTTCTTGAGTGGAGAGTTCCTTAATGTTTGCTTTTTATTTAAACAACTATTTAAGATTAAAAATCAATAGACAGTTGCATGTTACTGAATAATTAACTTTTCTGAATTAATTTTTTCATAGTAACTATTTCTTAGGTTTCCTGTGAGTATGAGAAAGATTTTACTTCATGTAACACAGCACTAACTATGGCGTTCCTTCTCTATTCCTCCTTTTACTGTACAGCTTGATTTAACTAAAGAACATCGTGTTTGGACTTAACACTTGTTTCTGATCTTTGCTTTACGATTTTCATTGATGAAGTAGACTTTTGTTAGAACAGAGAAATGCAGTGACTCTTCCTCGTCACTGCCGGAGAATTAGGCACCTGAAGCTTGCCTTGGCTGAGGAGGGGAAGTGCACCACCCGCCACTCAGTCTTCCCCGAACCCAGGGGATCAATCAGACACCATGGGAAGCCCAGTCGAAGCAGGATCTCACTTTATTGTAAAAGGGAGGTGTATATATAGCTGAGGTACACAGTGGTACAGAATGGATGCGGGCAAGGGGTGGGGTGATGTGATGCAATAGGGTTTTAGCCACTCCTATTTTACCACCTTAATGATCCTTAGGCAAAAGTGCCCTGGGGCTGGGGTGTTTGCCACCAGGGATTTGAAACTTGGACAGGTTTTAAAATTCGAGGCAGGCTCAGGAAGTTTCCTCTAGGCCTCTCCCGGATTCAGCCTCCCCCGCAGAGAAAGCTAAAATACTTTTTCATATACAGTGTAAAGGAAGAGGAATAATTGAATTACTTAAAGGAAAATAAAAACAATTAAAAGTTCAACATGGTTTCTTAAGCGTAGATGCCAGGTACATGTATCCTATTGTTTAACCCTAGACCTTTTTAAAATTGTTGCTTTGAACTGGCTTAATGAGTTAGCCTGGACCAGGGATTTAGATGCAGAAGAAATCAGACTATGAGAAACTAGATATTACTTAAAATGGAGAAATGCGTTATGTTATGTGTCATTGCAGTGGTAGAATGAGATCTAGACAAACAATCTGTTCAGATGTGTTAAGGTTCATCCATACGGTAGTACAAAGTGTCTTTTAAGGGAATTTTACCAAACAAGACCCACCACATCATTTTGGTCCTGCCTATCACGTCTCTGAGTCATAAGCTTTATTTTGTCTGTGTGTGTGTGTGTGTGTGTTTAGATTCATTTTATTTGAATGTCAGAGTTAGAGAAACTAGTCCATCTGCTGATTCACTCCCCAAATGGCTGCAAAGGCCAGGCTGAAGCCTAAAGCCTGGATCTTCATCTGGGTCTCCCACGTGGGTGCAGGGGCCTGGTGATTTGGGCCATCCTCCACTGCTTTCCCAGGTGAATTAGCAGGGAGCTGGATTGGGAAGTGGAGCAGCCAAGACTCAATCCGGCACCCATACGGGATTCTGGCACTGCAGGCAGCCACTTGACCCACTATGCCACAACACTGCCTACACTTTGTCCTTCAACTGAGGTAGATGTGGGTTTTCATTTCCATTTTTCATACTATATCTCCATCCAATTGTGTTAATTCTACTCAAGCCTTCTGGTGGACTATCCATCTCCTATGTTAAACCATTTCTTTCCCATCCTGAGAACTAATGAATTCCCAAATTGCTAGCCACTATTCCATTCATCTTCAAATCTGGTAAGAAATGGCTCCTTCCCCAACTGTCCTCTTAAGACCAGTGTATATTGTTAACCCTTCAGTCACTTCACTTAATGAATCTTGCCCTAAACCAGGGATGGCACCCATGCTCTGCTTTGAAGTCTATGGATAATCTGCTCTTGCAACAAGAGCCTTTGTAATATGAGTGCAGTGATGTTTAACATGACCTCAATGAGATGGAGACATACCACCACTATGGTTAATGTCTGTGTAGGGGGAAAAAAGTTGCTATTCACATCCTAAGATTTCTTCTGTCTTTTTCCATGAATATGCACTCAACAAAATTGTATCTCTTACCAATGATATAAGGCATAGTGTGGTTTCTCCTTTTGAAGTTTCTGCTCTTATTTTACTCTCTTAGAAGAAAAATATTGTTCTTCTGAATATACCCAGAAAATTTTTATTTTTAGAATCTCCCAACATCCCTTGAAGGGTGTGGATGTTTTCATTGAGGGCGTTCACACAGAATTGTGAGCCCATCAGCAACTTTGTTTTCTGTGGTTATTGGGCTTAATCCTATCTTTAGATGCAGAGACAGTGAACAATTTTTAAAAGAGCTTTTAGTCTTAAATTCATGGTTTTAGTCAATCTTGGTTATTTTACTTTCAGTTTTATCTAAAAATGGCAGATTGTGCTAATTGTTAGAATAGTAATTACTTTCTGGAAATGAGGAACTTGCTGTAAGTGTGTATGTGAAAGTGTGTGCACACACACACACACGTGTGCCTGTGCCATATCTAATTCAATTCCCACAAAAATCCCAAGAAGCAGATACTATTATAATAACGGTATTGATGAGCAAACTGAGGACTAAGTAGCTTCAGCACATTGCTCAGGATTGTACAACAGTAAGCCTGAGAATTTGATTTCAAATCTGTCATAGCTCTTATCCTGTACATTTCCATCTCTATTATCTACATCTCCATCACAATAGGATCCTAGAGATCAGGGGGCTTTTCTGCCACAGCAGAAGGGCCTTGGCTGGTTTAATCCAGTTGAAGGGGCTGAATTCAAATATCTTTATCAGTGTCTCTAGAAGTGAGAGAAAACTAAAAGGCCAATATGTAAGAGTACAACAGACTGGTAGCTTGGAAAACAATTAGGATGAACTAAAAGGAGCTGGTTGAAGCTCTGCACACCAGCAAGGAAGTGCTAATGGGGCATTTAACAGTTGTATTATATGACAGGTGGCTCAAGTTCAGCAGATGCAGGGCATAATAGTTCAAGAAAATGTCTAGGCCAGCGCCATGGCTCACTAGGCTAATCCTCCATTTTGTGGCGCTGGCACACCGGGTTCTAGTCCCGGTAGGGGTGCTGGATTCTGTCCCGGTTGCCCCTCTTCCAGGCCAGCTCTCTGCTGTGGCCCAGGAGGGCAGTGGAGGATGGCCCAAGTGCTTGGGCCCTGCACCCCATGGGAGACCAGGAGAAGCACCTGGCTCCTGCCTTCGGATCAGGGCAATGCGCTGGCCGCGGCGGCCATTGGAGGGTGAACCAACGGCAAAGGAAGACCTTTCTCTCTGTCTCTCTCCCTCACTGTCCACTCTGCCTGTCAAAAATAAAAAAAAAAAAAGAAAATGTCTAGAAACTGAAGTTCTAAGTGGCTGTGCCATTGGCATTTTGTAGATAAGTTTTGTTATTCCATGAGATTTCTGTGGTTTACATTTTTTTGAAAGTGAGTTTGTTAGCTTTGTGCCTTTGTCCTTCTGAATTAATACATGGATGGCATATGACCTTGCTTATTTTTCTCCTGAGTTTTTGATGAGATCCTAACTTCTGTGCTAATGAGTACTAATTATGAACTTTTTGGATCTCTTTTTTTTTAAACTTTTGTTTAGTAAATATAATTTTCCAAAGTACAGTTTATGGATTACAATGGCTTTCCACCCCCCATAACTTCCCTCCCACCTGCACCCCTCCCATATCCCGCTCCCTCTCCCATTCCATTCATATCAAGATTCATTTTCAATTATCTTTGTATACAGAAGATTGATTTAGTATATATTAAGATTTCATCAGTTTGCACCCACACAGAACACAAAGTGTAAAATACTGTTTGAGTACTAGTTATAGCATTAATTCACATTGGACAACACATTAAGGACAAAGATCCTACATGAGAAGTAAATGCACAGTGACTCCTGTTGTTGACTTAACAAATTGACACTCTTGTTTATGGCATCAGTAATCTCCCTAGGCTCTAGTCATGAGTTGCCAAGGCTATGGAAGCCTCTTGAGTTTGCCGACTTTGATCTTATTCTGACAAGGTCATAGTCAAAGTGGAAGTTCTCTCTTCCCTTCAGAGAAAGGTACCTCCTTCTTTGATGGCCCCGTTCTTTCTACTGGGATCTCACTCGCAGAGATCTTTCATTTATGTCCTCATCCTTCCATTCTTCCCTTTAATGAAATAACGTTTTCTGTAGCACTTGTGCCAAAAATCATGTAGTCTGTTTTTATTTTTTCTGAGGATGAGATGTTCTAGGTAGCCTAGACTGAAACGAATCTGTGCCCTCAATGGGTTTTCCTCTATGTACAATCTATGGTCTTTAGAATGACCATACAGCATGTGAAAAATAGCAATAGTGATAACAATTTACTGCATAGGTGTGTGTGTGTGTGTGTGTGTGTGTGTATGTATGTATGTATGTGAGTGAAATGGGATAATGCATATATGGCAATTCTCAATGTAGCCATATTCAATATGTTTAGCTTTATTGCTAAATCAAGTGATTTTTTTTAATGCTGAGCTATAATTTTAATTAACCTTTTACCCTCAGGTAAGTATTCTTAGTTCACTTTAAAACAAGGTCCCTACAACAATAAACAAAGCACACATGATTTTCTTACTATGTTGTATGTGTTTTTGGACACACTTCTGCTCAAAGTTCTGGCTCATAAACAGATGATGCTGTCATACTCTTGTTACCTGGCTTTACCTACCCTGGATGTTCGAGCAGTAGATTTGATAAGGGAACATTGTATGTCTATTTGTTTGACTGCTTTGACAATGATAGAATTTTGCAGAAATCCACTTGCAATTTCCTCCAAGAGTACACAGAGCCATACACATTTAATTCCTAACCTTGAGTCCCTATTTCTCTAACTGATCAACAAGTTCCTTTTAAACAAAATTGAAGCTTTTCCTATATACTGCCACTGTGCTACTGTTACGGAAGTCATAACAATAGGAAAGATATGTGACCCAGCCATTTAAAATTAAAAATATATAGAGATACAAAATGAGGGAGCAATGTGTTTTTCTCTCTCAGAAAAACTTACGATTTTGAATGTTCTCAATGTAAAGAAATGTTAAATATTTGAAGAGAGAAATATATCCTGATTGGATATTACATGATGTATACCTGCACCAACACAACACATACTAACCCTATAGTATGTTATATATTAGTATAAAAAATTGCATGAAGTGACAAAAATGCTACCAAGGTTTGATAGGAAAGACATCTAGGATGAGAGAATGAAGAAAGAATTCATAACTGGTATGTAATGCTAAACTTGCAAGGTAGAATTTTTCAAATGGTATCTTGACAGAAGTGAAAAACAATTAACATGCCATCACTGGAAAAGTTGTAGAGAGAGAAGTACTTCCCTTCATAGGCTGTCATTAAGAGCCCATTATCACTTTGGGAAAGCAATCCTGCTGGATTTCATTAGATTTGGAATGTGCTTGCTTTTTGACCCAGTAATTCACTTCTGGGAATTAATTTGAAAAAGTAATATTTGTTTCAGCTTTGTGGTAGTTTAAAAAAAGGGAGTAAACTAAATGCTGTCTAGAAGGATGGTAGAATAAACGATGACCTATATTACAGTATATAAGGCAATTAGTGATATTAATAAACATACATCTGTATAAATTAGATTAAGATCATGCTTATGTAATTTTATGAGAAGTTAATGGTAGAACAATATGTCATGTAATCTCTTTATAGGCCAAAATATTCACCAAATATATATTTGTGCTTCCATTTTTATATAAAGTAAATAAAAATTAAGCATGGAAGTACAATAAATTATGCCTTTAGGAGTATAGAAAAATGTTATAAAACATAGAATAATTCAGCAGTTCTAATAACCAGCAATAAGAAAATATATCACTTACTGGGAAAGGAGAATAAGTGGGTTGCCAGTAATCAAAGTTAGTTTAGGCAACAGGAAGGAGAGACACTTGACTCCTGGGGTAGATCTGGATTAGGCAGGAGAGACAGATTGGATGTGTTGTGAATGACTTGAGTTTTGTTGTTGTTGTTTTCTCTTTGTTTTTGATAGCTACTGGATAGAAAGTGAAGCTGTTTGAACAGGGGAATTACATAATACTCTCTGCTCTTTGGGAGCTGTTTCCAGTTCAGGGTGGACTACATAGGGCAGGACCTAGAAGTTGGCAGCGCTGCTCAGCTATTTACAAGAGTCTAGGCAGGAGATAAGGACCTGTATGAGCTGGGTGGCAGCAGTTTGGAAAGAGAAAAATGAGAGTGATATATTGGAGGAAGACTGCATAGAGTTGTCAACTTAGTGATGTTGACAGGGAGGGGGAGGATGAGGAGGAGTCAATGGTGACTGAGAGAATCATTATATCCTTTGCAGAAAGAGGGGTCTACGGGTGGTTTGGAGATTAAAGGTGACATGTGTGATTTATGGCAGAGTGAGGGACTAGCTGGAAACTGAAAATTGCCACTCGGATTGAGGCTATAATTAGGGTTTTGTAAGATGTTTGCATCGAGCTGTTGACTTAGCAAGAAGTTTGGCTAAAAAGAGATGGTAGGGAGAAAATGGGATAGACAATAACGCTTTCGTGGTTAAATTTTGAGAACTAAAGCAGCCGTTGAGAAGGTGAGCCCTGAGCTGCTGCAAGGAAATGAGAACAGCTTGGGAGGTGGAGTCCAAGCTGGTGAGACTAGAGGCAGGACTTTGGATTTGATTTCCATAAAGAAGTTATGTGAGACTCAGGTTTTGCCAAAATCCTCATGTGCTCCGATTTCCTTTTGTCATGACAAGTAGGTTTTAGCGTTGGGAGGCAAGCAACATTGGTGGTGGCTAATACCACTAAATGAAGGTAAAAGAGCAACTTCTTTAGGAAGTTCATTGCACTTGCACCTGCACCTGTGGCTCCATCACAGCGTCGGTAGAAGTGCAGCTTACCTGTTCTGGGATGTGGCAGAACAGGAAGTATAAAGTGCAAGTACAAAGTACTTCGGCCGAAAGGAAGAGGTAATTTGAACCAGAATCAGTCAAGCCTCCAAGTCCACCATTTTTTCTGGAAACCTGGCAGGTACAAAAACAAGTTAAACATTAACACACGGAAGTAATCTGTCATAGGATAAGATAGCCTGCACAGCAATGACAGTTTTATCAATATGCATGTGACAAAGAAGGGGGAACTGCTATGGAATAAAAGAAACAAAGTCAGGAAAGCTTTCTCTGCATCGCTCGCTCCCTCTGCCATGAAAACCAGGAAATGAGTGGTCCGCTGAAGTAGCACTGGTGACCGTACCCATCCCTCACTCTCTGCATCAGATCATCACTGAGCCCCAAACTGTGAATGACTTTGTTCCTTAAATATGTCTCAATCTGTTCATTCCACTCTGGGATTGCGGCAACCATCCTGATGTAAGCTGCCGTCCTCGCTTGCCTCACGCTCACCTCGTGACAATTGATTTTCTTCATAGTCTGGTTTCTCTTCAGATGGTACAAATGACTTGACGTTCACAATTGACTTTCCTCATCTGCTTTGCTGTGTGTTCCCCATATTCTGGGCTGAGTGAGCTTTACAAATGCCATCCTGTCACGTGATTTTTCAAAGACCTGGATCCATGCCACGAACTATGAGGCTTTCTCTGGTTCAGCCCTTGCCCACCTGCCACCGGCCGGCCACTTCCTGCCACAGCTGGCCCTGCTGTTTCTTGCATGTGTGCAGATTACCCCACTTGGGGCCTTTCAATGTGCTGTTTGCTTTCCAGGTAACGTTTTTTACACAAACACATGAACATTGACTGGTGAACTCTGATCCAGGAAAATTCCCTGAAGATCCCATTTTAGGCCATGGCCTCCTTTTCCTAGGCTTCATTTTTTTTTCTTCATTCTTTAAATCACAATTTAATTAGACAATTCTATGTAGGCCAACATCCGTTGATTGGCCTCAGGAGGATTTAACTTCCATGAGAGAAAGGGCTGCATCAGTTTTATAAAATATTGTGGCTCTACTGCTTGGCACAATGCCGGCCATGTTGTTCTTTATAGTATCTGTTGAACAACTGGTCATTGTGGTGAACAACTGGTCATTGTGGACTGGATGGACACTTGGGGATGTTGGCCCAGGTTCACATGATTGTC
Organism: Oryctolagus cuniculus; assembly: GCF_964237555.1. Classification (NCBI taxonomy): domain Eukaryota; kingdom Metazoa; phylum Chordata; class Mammalia; order Lagomorpha; family Leporidae; genus Oryctolagus; species Oryctolagus cuniculus. Next base: position 56,629,210 of record NC_091446.1, on the reverse strand, counting down.
TTTTACCTAGATTTCATGTTTATTCACCCATTATCCCCACTCCTATTTGTTTTATTTGTGCTCTTTAAAGACTCTATTTTTGAAAGGCAGATTTACAGGGGTGAGGGTGAGGGAGTTCTTCCATCTGCTGGTTCACTCCCCAATTGGCTGCAATGGTTGGGCTATGCCAATCCTAAGGCAGGAGCCAGGAGCTTCTTCCAGGTCTCCCATGCAGGTGCAGGGGCTTAAGGACTTGGGCCATCTTCTACTGCTTTCCCAGGCAATAGTAAAGAGCTGGATCAGAGGTGGAGCAACTGGGACTTGAACCAGTGCCCATATGGCATGCCAGCACTGCAGGTGGCGGCTTTGCCCACTGCACCACAGTGCCGGCTCTATTTGTGCTCCTAAAACTTCAGTTCCTTGTGTATCTTTTGTGTGTCACTGAGGCTGTTTAATGCACATCAACATTTTATGTCCCATCTTTGAGTCATTCAGATACTTTGTGTATGTGTACCTCCCAGTGAAGACCTCCCAGTTCTTGTTTTGTTTTTGGTGTCTTAAAATTTTAATTCCTGTCATTCCCTGCTTATGCCTGGCTGCCGAGAATTCTCTTCCTCTCTTCCACAGATTACAGGACAATATAGTCCTTTTGAATCAAGTGTCTTGTGGTTTTCCCCATGTCCAATTAGTGCGTTTTGTGGTTGCAAGAATTAAGTCTTGGGGCTGGCACTGTAGTGAAGCCACTGCCTGCAGGGCTGGCATCCAATGTGGACGTCGGTTTAAGTCCTGCCTGCTCCTTTTCTAAGCCAGCTCTCTGCTGTGGCCTGGGAAAACAGTAGAAGATGGCCCAAGTCCTTGGACCCCTGTACCATGGGGGAGACCTGGAAAAAGCTCCTGGAGACCTGGAAAAAGCTTTTGGCTCCTGGCTTTGGATTGGCCTAACTCCAGCCATTGCAGCCATTTGGGGAGTGAACCAGCAAATGGAAGATCTTTCTGTCTCTCCGTCTCTGTAACTCTACCTCTCAAATAAATCTTTAAAACATTAAGTCTAAAAGAGCTACTCTATTAGTAATTCCTCTGTCTGGGTTAAAGGTGTCTGCAAAGTAGATAAAGTATGGAAAAGTAGACACTGTATCAGGATCCCCAGACCTGGATACAAATCTATGTGATGTGCTTACTCTAATACCAATTTTGTTTATCTATGAAGAGACAGCATTTACTGTGTATAGATTTTTGAAGAATCTAACAAAATAGCATATAGAATATCACAGCAGATACTTAACAGTTTTGAAAACAGATTATGAGCAGTCTTTTCCATTTGACAATAAGAGCATTTGATTAACTCTAACTTACATAAGGTAGGGCCCTTTCAAAGGTAAATGCTTATATTTTGCCCATAAAGCCCAAGTGAGGACTATTTCTTTCGTACTGTTGGACAGTTCTAATGTAAGTGGACTCTTGACTTGAGGTGGTTTCTCATTTCCTTTCAAGCTTGCTTTCTGCAATCAATTCCACTTTCTCCCCTGCTTACAAAGGGTTTTGTTTATTGATCATTGCCTTCCTTGAATTTCCAAGCTCAACAAACCAATTGACGAAACCTTTAGTCAATGTGCTAATGGAGGAGGGAGCTCATGTTTGTGTCCTTTTGTCAAGTGAGCCGATTCTAGATTCTACCTATTAAATCCACTGGAGATATTTTAAACAGCATGCTTACATAGCACTCTCGGTGATTTTTGATTTAATTCTTGTGGGGGTAGGGTCTGAGCATCTTTTTATTTTTTAGAATTATGCAGATGATAATGGTTAGCCAAATGAGGAAACCTTGTTAGTGACTATAATGGTTGGCTTTTGAGAATCGGTCACCGAGCCAGACAAGGGAAAACGTCTACGATGGAAGCCACGCTCTGCAGAGTGCTGCTCTATTTCCAAACCAAGACTGACAGAAGCAGTAAGAGTGTGCTGAGAGGGCTGAGCATTTGGCCTAGCAGCTAAGGCACTCATGTCTCCTATCAGAGAGCCTGGGTTCAACTTTGATCTCTGGCTCTGCTTTCCAGCTTCCTACTAATGTAGACACTGGGAGGCAGCAGGGATGGCTCAGTGAATTGGGTTTCTGCTAAACTATAGGAAACTAAGATTGAGTTCCTGGCTCCCAGCTTCAGTGTGGCCCACCCTTGAAAGGCATTCAGGAGTGAACCAGCTGGGGAGAACTCTCTCTTCCTCTCTCTAATATAAATTTTAAAAAGAGCTGTGCTTAAAAATGGGTCCAGTTAGTCTTTCTCTAAAGTATTTTGGTTTTTGTCTAGATACCTATAAGCTCTGGCTAAGGATTTCAAAGTCATTCATAATTTCAAAGATAGAAATGAAACCAGGCGATTTAATGCAATTTTTCTTCGTTTTTGTCCCCACACAAAATTGAAATTTGGAGGGGGGTGGCCTGCAAGCTGTAGGAGTGATAAAATATCCTTTCTGTAAACATTTCCTAAGAACTGACTCCTAAGGGTATTATCTTCCTTTAAGGGTGTAACAAGGACACTTCCACCTCTCTCTTGCCGTTGAGTACGTTTATTTGCTTTAGGAATCTTGAGGAAACTGGTGAGTGAACAATTTTTTTTGTGTGCAGAATAATACTTGTACCTTTGATTTTCCTGAAAAATGAAAAGATTAAATTCTGTTGTTGAACGTCATCCATACATGTGCCTGAAGCCATGTTTTGACTGATTTTCTTTTTTTGGTAAATAATCAATACTGTTACAGAACTAATGCCAAGTAGAAGAATGCAGAAATATGAAATGATAGGATAACTTCACCGATAATGAACGTTGAAAAAAAATTAGCAGAATATGACACCTATTTGGGAGAGCTTTGTTTGGGATGATTGAAAGTCTATGTAAAGACTTTCCAGAGGGATGAATGCCTGTGACACGTTAAAGAAGCAAAATTGGTTGGAGAGAAACTAGCACATTGGAGGCAGAAGGTTTAGGGAGTAGAGCAAATTTATGAAGTGTATTAAAATTAGGAAGTGCCATTTGAAGCTTCTGCCTGAAATGAGTAGATTAATGAATGCAATCACATACCCTACCTGGAGACAGCCTATAAAGTGCCTTAGCCAGGGAAAATACAGTTTTAATCAGTCACAAAAAAACAAATTTCCTCATGTACCTAGTAATAAAAATCTTTATCAATGTGACAGATGAGAAGAGTACAGTGTATATAACCCTTTAGAATATTGGAAAATTCAAGTGCTGTTTACTAACCTGACAAATCTTCTTAGAGCTTCTCCATAGGCATGGAAATACTTATGCTAAAGTTCAAGATGCAAAGAATATTACCTTGTCCCAGAGGAATTCTAGGATGTGTTGTCTATAGCCTAGCCAGAGTTTTGTGCCTTAACTTCGTGGAAATGTATCTAAGAACATTTTCTTGCAAAGCAATTTCCAAATACCTTGTTCTTGAGTTGCATTGACTCAAGTTTGATTTTTTTTTTTTTTTGAGTTAGCTTTGTGGTTTCCTTTCTCCTGATCCCTAATATAGAGAATGACAGTAGAGAACAAAGTTGAGAGTTGAGCATAGGCAAAGGAATATCTATTAAAACCAGTACTGTGGTCTAGTATTTCCCTGTCTCCTACCTGCCCTTTTCTTCCTCCTATAGTGCAAATATTAAAGGGAAAACCATGCTAATGGAATGTTTACTTTGAGGAAGTTTTCTGTCACTGTGAAATTTTGTGTACATAGCTTCTTTGTGATATTTAGAGGAAATAATTCCATTTTAATTCTTACGTGAAATCTGTTCTATTTATATTAGTATTTCATAAATAAAATTCTCAGGTAACCGTACTTCTATCAACCCCACCTCCTTTTTTTTCCTTTACGTTTTGCAATAACGTAATTTCAGCTTACTTTATAGTCACAGGCCTTATATACCACTAACCATAATGTCAAGTAAAAAGTTGAAAGACCACTGTTCCACGGGAGTATAGGCAAAGGCTAAAAACAACAATCAAATCATGTCTGATTTTTAGGTCTTTTTGTATTCTGCATCAACTACCACATATCAGAAAACATATTTGTCTTCTTGGGACTGGCTTATTTCACTAAACAGTCTCCTGTTGCATCCATTTTCATTGCAGAAAACAAGATTTCATTGCTTTTAATGCCTGAATAGTATTCCATAGTGAATATGTACCATACTTTAGGCACCATTTGATGAAAATACAGGTTTATTCCATATCTTAGCTATTATGAACTGAGCTGCAATAAACATGTAGGTACAGGTAACTCTTTTGTATGCTATTTTCGTTTCCTTTAGGTAAATTCCCAGGAGTGGGATGGCTGGGTAAAATGTAGATCTATTTTTAAATTTCTGAAGAATCTCCATACTGTCTTTTATAATGGTTTCACGAGTTTACATTCTCACCAATGGTGTATTAGAGTGCCTTTTCTCCCACATCCTTGCCACCATTTTTGTGTGTGTGTGTTTGTGTGTGTGTGTGTGTGAGCCATTTCAGCTGTGGTGAGGTGAAACTTCATTTTGGTTTGGTTTGCATTTCCCTAATGTCTAGTGATCCTAAGCATTTTTTCACATGTCTATTAGCCATTTGAATATCATGCTTTGAAAAATGCCTATATATGTCCTTTGCTCATTTCTTGAATGGATCAGTTTGTTGTGTTTCTATTTTTAATTAACTTTATACAAATATGATTTCTTCAGTTTTTTGAGCTCTTCATAGCTCCTATATATTAATCCTCTATCAGTTGCATAGTTTCCAGATATCTTGTCCCATTCTGTCAGTTGCCCTTTTGCCTTGAGTTTTTTCTTTGTAGCACAGAAGCTTCTTAGCTTGATGTAATCTCAGTTGTTTTTTGCTTTTATTGCCTAGGCTTCAGGGGTGTTTTCCAAGAATTCTTTGCCTATGTCACTGTCCTGCAGGGTTTCCCCAATGTTTTCCTCTAATAAATTTGAAGGTATCAGATCATAGATCTAGATACTGGATCCATTGTGAGTTGTTTGTGTGTGTTTATTTTTTTTTTTTTTTTGTATGAAGTGTAAGGTAGGCATCTTGTTTCAGACTTGCGCATGTGTAGATCAGTTTTCCTAGCACCATTTGTTGAAGAGATGGTTCTTTCAAGGTTGATTATTGGCTCATTTGTCGTAGTTGTAGATGAGGAAATAATTCTTCTTTTAAAATATTTATTTAAAAGGCAAAGTTACACAGAGGCAGAGAGGTCTTCCATCTGCTTGTTCACTCTCCAGATGACCGCAAAAGCCAGAGCCGCACCAATCTGAAGCCAGGAGCTTCTTCTGGGTTTCCCATGCAGTCACAGGGGCCCAAGGACTTGGGCCATCCTCTACTACTTTCCATGCCTTAACAGAGAGCTGGATTGGAAGTGGAGCAGCTGGAACTCGAACCAGTGCCCCTATAGGTGCCAGCACTGCAGGCAGTGGCTTTACCCGCTATCCCACAGCGCTGGTCTCAAGGGAATAATTCTTAATAAATAACCCTTTTGAGAGGAAAGTTGAAATTTAGATTTTCCTGGACTAATACTACCATCACCTGACATAATAGCTGGTTGAAGCTGACTTTTATTAAAACACATTGGTATTTAAGTGTTACTACAGACTGGATGTTTGTGGCCAACCCTCTCCCCCCAAGTCTACCTAATCCTCAGTATCATGGTATTTGGATGTGAGGCCTATGGGAGGTATTGAAGGTCATGGAAGTGGAACCACTTCTGAGTGAGATTAGTGTTTCTATAGAAGCAGTCTGGAGAGTCCCTCATATCTTTCTGTGGACAGAGAGAGACAATGGCCATTTATAAATGAGGGAATAAGTCCTTAGCATATACTGATCCTGCTGATGCTTTGATCTGATTTCCCAGCCTGCACAAGTGTGAGAAATCCATTTCTGTTCTTTATAAGCCACCTGATCTACGGGAATCTGTTAAAGTAGCCTGAATGGCTGCAACTACATAGAATCATTGATGTGACTGGCAAACCCGTTTTCCAGGCTTCTTTGAATGTGCACAAATTTTATGATCTGATTTCCACTTATGAAAATGAGACCAGTTCCTTCTCTATTCACAATTTAAAAAGTCATTTCTAATAATGAGTTCAAAATTGATCTCTAATGAGGACTTTCCTTCATGGAGAAGAAATTAATGAGTTTGCGTCTGGGAGTCGAGCACACCAAGATTCACCTCTGCCTCACTTCTATACCCCAGCTAGTTATGTGGCTTTGTGCAAGTTACCTAATTGCTTTTAGCCTTGGTCTCCTGATCTGTCAAAAGGGGATGACAGTAACAGTATTCATTTGTTACGATTGTTGTAGAGAGTAAATATGATCATGCGCTGCTATGTTTACATATTTTCTGCCTATACTCACCATTATACATATCAGATATATATTGCTGTTATGATTATGAATCATAACTGTTGTTTGCTTGACCAATCAAGTGTCTATTCAGTATCTTTGTTATTTCAGCTTTTTTTATTTTTTTTTTTTTGGTAGTGTGGGCCATTCTGTTAACAGATGCCAAATTATGAACCATTTTTCCTCTAAATCAAGGTAAGACAAACTAGTATGACAGGTTGAGAAATTGGTCTAATTTAAATTTCATCATTCCTTGTAAGAATGATTCTGTGTGCTTCATTACTTATCAGGCCACCCTGGGAGACTGAACTAACAGCAGTTGGAATGACAGGTGCCTATCATGATAGAGACGCTGTACTGAGGGAAAAGGGGAGGGAAGCACACAGTGCAGCTACTAATAGTGTGGGCTTCAGTGTTAGAGACCAAGGTCAGTGTCTTCACAGTGCCCTTCACTGGCAATGTGGTTTTGGGAAAATCACTGTTCCTGACTTCAGCTTCAATATCTAATGAGTAAGAATAATAAGACAGTACCTCAAAAGACTGTAAAGATTTAAACAGACAATGCATCAAGGTATTTAGTAGAATGACTGTCATATAAATGCTGAATGCATTGTGCCTCAAATGAAAGCGGCAATGACAGTGTTAATGGCTGCAAAGGGAGAGGTACATCAAGGGAGATGGAATTTGATTTGAACCTTCAGGTATATGTAGGATTGTAATGACATGGAAGAAGAGGAAGGATGTCACAAACATGATAGAGATCAGAACCAGAATTTGTAAAATAAGAGAAACAGTAAAAGTTTTTAATAGAAAATAATGTCTTGCTATTCATGAAGACTTTATATGATAGGCTTAAGATATGGAACTTAAAGTTTAAATTCAGTTTAAATTTGTACCATGGCCGGCGCCGCGGCTCATTAGGTTAATCCTCCGCCTTGCGGCGCAGGCACACGGGGTTCTAGTCCTGGTCGGGGCACCAGATTCTGTCCCAGTTGCCCCTCTTACAGGCCAGCTCTCTGCTGTGGCCCGAGAGTGCAGTGGAGGTTGGCCCAGGTGCTTGGGCCCTGCACCCCATGGGAGACCAGGAGAAGCACCTGGCTCCTGCCTTCGGATCAGCGCGGTGCTCCGGCCGCGGCGGCCACTGGAGGGTGAACCAACAGCAAATGAAGACCTTTCTCTCTCTCTCTCCCTGTCCACTCTGCCTGTAAAAAAAAAAAAAAAAAAAAAAAAAAAAAAAAAAAAAAAAAAAAACACCATAACAGTGTACACTACTGTCACAGGTAGGGTAACCAAGGGTGACCAGCTGTCCCAGTTTGAGTAAAAAGGGTTTCCTGAGACATGAGCTTAAGTGCTAAAAGCTGGTACACTAACTTGTAGGCAACCTGGAATGAGTAGTCTCCCCAGTGGTCACTCACAATAAGTGTCCAAAAGCACAAATTGATTCCAACACGAAACATGCCTTTGGAAAGCTGGTTAAGGTAGGACTGGATTTTGGAAGAGTTAAAATATCAGGCCAAAGAGATTTTTATGAAATTCTGTAGGATCCATGGTAATGCTACACTAAGTATTTTCAAATTTGGGAGCAATATTCTTGTAACTGTGTACTAAAGCATTTATTTGGCAGCAGCATGTATGTTGGAATTATAGCAATATGGGGAATTCTCTTATCTCTCAATACAAGTCTACTGGAGAATCCCAAATGAGATTATTATTATACTATTCATGCACTGAGACAGACTTCATAAGTTTTTGGAGATGGCAAGAAAATGACTTCAATATGTTATCCAGTTGTCAGATTTGGATATTCAGCATCAGAAGGACCAGCAACATTGAAGAAATGAGATGACTAATCTGGATAGAGCTTTTGGGGAAGGGAACAGAGTAAGAAATATGTTACTTTTATGCTACTAGTAGAAATCAATACTATGAACTATCTCTCCTAAAAATGTTTTGTAAAAAATCTTGGTTGCCAGTTAAAACAATTTTGTAGTACCTTGGGTTGATTTTTTTCCCCCATAAATAGAACCTTATTTCTCCATAAAAAGTACCTTATTTGTGAGGTGTTTTCAGCAGGGGGAATGAGATAAGGAAAAGAAAGCAAGAAGAGGAGTAAATGGGTTTCATCATGGGCATGCAGAACTCGGTTCCTCTCAGAACTCTGAATATTCTAGCACATGAGATTTCCTTGAGTAGCAAGCACCTGTAATACTCATTGTGAAGTGACGAATGTTCACAGTAGCATTCCCTTCACTCTGTTCCTATGATATTCTTGAGCATGATATGAAAGTGCCACTATTTGCGTATATTTAGCTACATTTTTCTTTTGACCATATGACTTACAGAAACCTCATTGATTTCATTAGGAGACTTGCTGTTGGAAAGTTGGTTCTGATCATCTGATTATACAATGTGAGATTTGATTTTGCTAGAGTTTGAATATCAGGTAAAAGTTTTTTTTATGAAATTATGTAAGCACCACTTTGCTCCTTCTAAAAGCAGTCTGGCTCCCTGACCTCTGTGTCATATCTCCACGGTATTTTCAAGAGTTTTGCAGCAGAATTAAGTTCAAGTTGTCCAATGTGGGAACTTGCTTGATAACACCTTCTTAAGTTTTATGTTGTCCTGTTCCTCACTCTCCCATTCTTCTACCTGTGTTCAACATAATTGCTTCCAACATTAGCTACCTACATTAGAATTATTTATTATTATTATTATTTATAATATTATATATATATTTATTTATTATTATTGTCTACTCTTGTGGAACCCAAGCTAAGATAAATAAAACATTTTACACTTTTTAATGAAGTGAAATATTAGTTTTATATTTAGTTTATACTGATAGCATTTCATCCATCTTTAAACAACAATTGTTAAGGAAAGAACTAGCAATTATTGGGAATTGTTACACTTGAAGTATGATTGGGGAATGTGTGAATGTACTGACAATGTCATGTGGATTATTAACCTAGCCACTGCTATTTCAATGTAATGATGACCAGACCCCAACTAGGAGGAATAAAAGAAGAAAGTATATATATTAAAATAGTAAAATGATTTCACAGTTTAGAACAGGTAATTGATAGTAAGACATCCTCATCTACTTACTTTATACCAAACACACCGATCTTAAAATGTGAATGAGAAATTTGTGCTCTAAAGAAAAATATGAAGCTCCAGAGGTTATATAACTACCTCATCACTCACTTGCTTAATGAATATAGTTAAGATTTCCAAAAAGGAAATGTATAGACACTTTTTATTTTTGCTGAATAAGAATATAGTAGACTACATAAGAACTTGTCCTTGCAAAATGTCAATGTGCAATGGGAAAGAAATTATGAACACCAGGCCTTCACTCTGTTTTAATGTTGATATGTTCCAGATTTTCAGGCCATATTGTTTGAGAAAATTCAGGTTACCATATTTTGTGAGAAGATAGTTCATTAGCTATGGAATGTCTACTTTAGTTACTGCTATGGGAAGCTCAAATTTCAAATGATAATTGAAATATTCCACTGACATGATTGCTTAGCAACACACTTTAAGCAAACTAGTCATTTTGCTCGAAATTTTGTTTAAACGTTTTGACCTGTTTTCAGATCACATCACTATGAAATGTGGGATTTTTTCCCACTTTCATCACTTTAAATTATTTATGTCTTAGGTATGTTTCATAGATTATGCCCAAAATTTGATTGCCTTTGAACCATCACCATAGACTAGTTTGAACTGAGAATATTGCAAATAATGAAAATTTTGTAACTTGCAGGACTTTTTATCTTAGACAACCCAAATGATGCAAGGGTTGTTGAGAGCAGCAATTAACTTTGCTGTCAATTCAAAATGACAACCTCTGGGTCCCACATGCGCTCTCTCCTTACCTCTTCCTCATTGTCTAAGTCTTTAGACTCCAAATTACTGTATCTGTCAGGAAAAATAATCCTCGAATATTCAATGTACTAACAGCTATTTGATTTTAAATTGCTAATATGGTAACAGTGAAGTTCTACATTCTTTGGTTTTTTTTTTTTTTTTTTCAGTGTATACTATTTCTACATGGGTTTGCAAGGGTCTGTGGCCAGGGTATAAGCTCTAGAGCCATGGGACCTTTGTTAAAATCTTTCTTATATTGTTTCCTCATTGGGTGACCTTACCTAAACTGCCTCTGAGCCTTAGTTTTTTTATTTATTCCAAGATCATGAAAATACATCTTAGAGGGCTGTTAAGTATTGGAGAGGATACACAAGGAGAGCCATCTCAACATGTAGATAATCAAGAAAGGATGGGGTAAACGCATGGCTGAATGTGTGATCTAGATTACCTACTTTAGAGTCACGAGCAATTGTTGTGCTGTGGGTGAAACATGTCCTATAGGTAAATCTATCATCAGTGGTATAGCTGCATTTTCTGGTCAATATATCTTTACCCACTGATATAGGAATACTTCAGCAACTTCGTAGGTAAATGGAATTAAAATGTGTTTTTATATGGTGACAAATGTCTGAATTCCATGTATAATACACACTTCACATGGAATTGTTAGCTACTCATAAGAATGATTCTAAAATTGATTGCACCGAAGTGAACATACCTTTTAACTCTACTTTACATAAATGTTTAGTACTCTAAGGTATCCTAAGCTGGTATCCCCTATTGGTCACTTTGTGTTAGGTAGTGTGAAATTTAGAGAATGTTCCCTGTTGTAAAGTATGTATGTGATTTTAGAATAGAAAGATGAAAAATTAACCAAATAGGGCACTACATATGATGTCAAAAGGTAAAATGGAAAATATTACTAGAAATCTTCACTTCTCTTGATCTAGAATACATGAATTTTAGTTATTTTATAACTAAATTTAGTTATTTTATAGCCACTTGAATACATGTAGTACTTCTCAGAAGGTTTGTATTGCATCAGATTCCCACAGATTCTATTCATTTCAGTCGATCTTTACCATTCGTTTCCTACAGTGCTCCATTCAGTTCCGTGGATTTGAAATAGGCCAACCAACGCTAAAAGCACTGAGGTCTCTCTGCAAACACACTCATTGTCCAGTGCTATGGTGGATAAATGTTGGTCACAGATAATATTAATTTGATTCTATTATATTGACCAGGGCTCAGGCAAGCCACTAACAACCTGTTTGAGTTTGATTTCCTCTTCTTGCAATGAGAATAACAACTCAATCTTGAGGGAAGAATATATGAGATAATGTAATAGAATTGCTGAGCACATCCCAAATTATACATGCTCAGGCTGACTTGCCCCAAGTGGTGGAGTTGGAAGCATACCAGGGGATTCCAATTCAATCCCATCGAGGTGGCATGTACCAATGCCATCTCACTGTTCCAGGTGATCAATTTCAGTTCACAGTTGGTCATGGTGGAGGGACTGGGAGTCAAAGGGAGCACATAGACAAGTCTAGTACCTGCTAATGCTAACCGATGGAGTAAATAAAGGGGAGAGTGATCCAACATGGGAAGTGAGATACTCAGCAGACTCATAGAATGGCAGATGTCCTAAATAGCACTCTTGCCTCAGAATCAGCCCTAAAGGCATTCGGAGCTGGCTGAAAAGCTCATGAGAGTATTTCAGGCATGGAAAGCCAAGACACTCTGGCAAAAGATCTCTGTGAGTGAGATCCCAGTGGAAAGAACAGGTCATCAAAGAAGGAGGTACCTTTCTCTGAAGGGAGGAGAGAACCTCCACTTTGACTATGACCTTGTCTAAACAAGATAAGAGTTGGAGAACTCAGAGGGCTTCCATAGCCTTGGAAACTCATGACTGGAGCATAGGGAGATTACTGATGCCATAGACTGGAGTGTCAATTGGTAAAGTCAACAACAGGAGTCACTGTGCACTTACTCCTCATGTAGGATCTCTATCCTTAATGTGTTGTACATTGAGATTTAATGCTATAACGAGTACTCAAACAATATATTTCACTTTGTGTTTCTATGGGGGTGCAAACTGTTGAAATCCTTACTTAATGCATACTAAACTGATCTTCTGTAAAAAAAAAAAAAAAGAAATTATCAATTCCCAACTTGACTCTCACTGGGATTAAACATGACAATAGGTCTGATCTGATTTCATCATCATTTAAAAAAAATCATCTATTATTTTTCACTTTATGTTTCTGTGTGGGAGCAAACTGTTGAAATCCATACTTAATGTATACTAAGCTGATCTTCTGTATATTAAGATAATCGAAAATGAATCTTGATGTGAATGGAAGGGGAGAGGGAGTGGGAAAGGGGAGGGTTGTGGGTGGGAAGGACGGTATGGGGGGGAAGCCATTGTAATCCATAAGTCGTACTTTGGAAATTTATATTCATTAAATAAAAGTTAAAAAAAAAAAAGAAATGAACATGCAAAAAAAAAAAAAAAAGAAATCATCAATTCCCAACTTGACTCTCACTGGGATTAAACATGACAATAGGCCTGCTCTGATTTCATCATCATTTAAAAAAAAATCATCTATTATTTTTCACTTTATGTTTCTGTGTGGGAGCAAACTGTTGAAATCCATACTTAATGTATACTAAGCTGATCTTCTGTATATTAAGATAATCGAAAATGAATCTTGATGTGAATGGAAGGGGAGAGGGAGTGGGAAAGGGGAGGGTTGTGGGTGGGAAGGACGGTATGGGGGGGAAGCCATTGTAATCCATAAGTCGTACTTTGGAAATTTATATTCATTAAATAAAAGTTTAAAAAAAAAAAAAGAATTGCTGAGCACAGTATCAAGTAAAGAGAAGGTGATTAATTACATCTTCTATCAGATATTCATCTTACAACAGACCTATATTGAAAAGTTAATATATGCCAGGTATCATCTTGGCTCTAGAAATAGTAGGGAAATTAGATAATATGTCCTTCCCAAGCCTTTCCTTCTATAATGAAAGCACATAAAGCAAAAAGATAAATGATAAGTCTCTGTCTCTGTCTCTGTCTCTGAGTGTCTCTCTCTGTCTGAGTGTCTGTGTGTGTGTGTGTGTGTGTGTGTGTGTTTCAGAATT